>NC_083572.1:23402560-23582560 GCF_027579695.1 Neoarius graeffei
GAGGGCTAGTGAGCATCAAGACCACGGTCCAGGATGAAACATCGAAAATCCGAGAATACATCAGAAAGATGGCCCCAAAGGATGAACTGCTAAGTGAATGTCTCAGGCAGCAGAACGCTGATGAGAGTGCAGAGGAGGAGGAGGAACAGACAACCTGGAGAGACAAACCCCTACATGGCATGTACCACCGTCAGATAGAGGAAGTGGCTGATATCAAGAAATCCTACCAGTGGCTGGATAATGCAGGACTGACAGACAGCACAGAGGCATTAATCATGGCAGCACAAGAACAGGCCATAAGCACAAGAGCCATAGAGGCCAGGATCTACCAGAGTAGATCAGACCCAAGATGCAGACTGTGCAAAGAAGCCCCTGAAACAGTCCAGCACATAGTAGCAGGGTGTAAGATGCTAGCTGGATCAGCGTACATGGAGAGGCACAACCAAGTGGCTGGGATAGTATACAGGAACATCTGCAACCAGTATGGAATAGAAGTACCCAAGTCCCAATGGGCCATACCACAGAAGGTGGCTGAGAACAACAGGGCCAAGGTTCTGTGCGACTTCAGCTTCCAGACTGACAAACAGATCCTGGCTAACCAACCGGACATAGTGGTGGTGGACAAAGAGCAGAAGAGGGTGGTGGTGATAGATGTGGCGATCCCAGCTGACGCCAACATCAGGAAGAAGGAACATGAGAAACTTGAGAAGTATCAAGGGTTGAAAGAGCAGCTGGAACGGATGTGGAAGGTCAAGGGTTGCGTGGTCCCCGTGGTAGTGGGGGCACTTGGGGCAGTAACCCCCAAACTGGGAGAGTGGCTCCAGCAAATCCCAGGAACAACATCTGAAGCCTCAGTCCAGAAGAGCGCAGTCCTAGGAACATCGAAGATACTGCGCAGAACCCTCAAACTCCCAGGCCTCTGGTAGAGGACCCGAGCTTGAGGATGACATGGATACCACCCTCCCACCGAGCTACACACTTTGTGTGTGTGTATATATATATATATATATATATATATATATATATATATATATATATATATATATACATACACACACACACACACACACATACACATATACACACACACACACACACACACACACACCAATACAAGCCCGATTCCAAAAAAGTTGGGACAAAGTACAAATTGTAAATAAAAACGGAATGCAATAATTTACAAATCTCAAAAACTGATATTGTATTCACAATAGAACATAGACAACATATCAAATGTCGAAAGTGAGACATTTTGAAATTTCATCCCAAATATTGGCTCATTTGAAATTTCATGACAGCAACACATCTCAAAAAAGTTGGGACGGGGCAATGAGAGGCTGGAAAAGTTAAAGGTACAAAAAAGGAACAGCTGGAGGACCAAATTGCAACTCATTAGGTCAATTGGCAATAGGTCATTAACATGACTGGGTATAAAAAAAGCATCTTGGAGTGACAGCAGCTCTCAAAAGTAAAGATGGGAAGAGGATCACCAATCCCCCTAATTCTGCGCCAACAAATAGTGGCGCAATATCAGAAAGGAGTTCGACAGTGTAAAATTGCAAAGAGTTTGAACATATCATCATCTACAGTGCATAATATCATCAAAAGATTCAGAGAATCTGGAAGAATCTCTGTGCGTAAGGGTCAAGGCTGGAAAACCATACTGGGTGCCCATGATCTTCGGGCCCTTAGACGGCACTGCATCACATACAGGCATGCTTCTGTATTGGAAATCACAAAATGGGCTCAGGAATATTTTCAGAGAACATTACCTGTGAACACAATTCACCGTGCCATCCACCGTTGCCAGCTAAAACTCTATAGTTCAAAGAAGAAGCCGTATCTAAACATGATCCAGAAGTGCAGACGTCTTCTCTGGGCCAAGGCTCATTTAAAATGGACTGTGGCAAAGTGGAAAACTATTCTGTGGTCAGACGAATCAAAATTTGAAGTTCTTTATGGAAATCAGGGACGCCATGTCATTCAGATTAAAGAGGAGAAGGATGACCCAAGTTGTTATCAGTGCTCAGTTCAGAAGCCTGCATCTCTGATGGTATGGGGTTGCATTAGTGCATGTGGCATGGGCAGCTTACACATCTGGAAAGACACCATCAATGCTGAAAGGTATATCCAGGTTCTAGAGCAACATATGCTCCCATCCAGATGACGTCTCTTTCAGGGAAGACCTTGCATTTTCCAACATGACAATGCCAAACCACATACTGCATCAATTACAGCATCATGGCTGTGTAGAAGAAGGGTCTGGGTACTGAACTGGCCAGCCTGCAGTCCAGATCTTTCACCCATAGAAAACATTTGGCGCATCATAAAACGGAAGATACGACAAAAAAGACCTAAGACAGTTGAGCAACTAGAATCCTACATTAGACAAGAATGGGTTAACATTCCTATCCCTAAACTTGAGCAACTTGTCTCCTCAGTCCCCAGACATTTACAGACTGTTGTAAAAAGAAAAGGGGATGTCTCACAGTGGTAAACATGGCCTTGTCCCAACTTTTTTGAGATGTGTTGTCATGAAATTTAAAATCACTTAGTTTTTCTCTTTAAATGATAAATTTTCTCAGTTTAAACATTTGATATGTCATCTATGTTCTATTCTGAATAAAATATGGAATTTTGAAACTTCCACATCATTGCATTCCGTTTTTATTTACAATTTGTACTTTGTCCCAACTTTTTTGGAATCGGGGTTGTATATATACACACACACACTATATATATATATATATATATATATATATACACACACACACACACACACACATATATATATATATCTATGTATGTATGTATATATATATATATATATATATATATATATATATATATATACACACACACACACACACACACACACACACGTGTGTGTGTGTGTGTCAAAAAGTGTGTGTGTGTGTGGGTCAAAAGGAATTATCTGCAGACCTTAGAAACAGGATTGTGCCAAGGCATAGATCTGGAGAAGGGTACAGAAAATTTGCTCCAGCTTTACAGGTCACAAAGAGCACAGTGGCCACCATCATTCGTAAATGGAAGAGGTTTGGAACCACCAAGAATCTTCCTAGACCTAGCCACCTGGCCAAAGTGAGCAATCTGGGAAGACAGGCCTTGGCCAGGGACGTGAGCAGGAACCAGAGGGTCTCTCTGACAGAGCTCCAGCATATCCTTGTGGAGATGGGAGAACCTTTCAGATCAACCATCCAGGCAGCACTGCACAAATCAGGCCTTTATGGTACAGTGGCCAGACGGATGCCACTCCTTAGTAAAAGGCACATGACAGCCTGCTTGGAGTTTGCTAAAAGGCACCTAGAGGACTCTCAAACCATGAGAAATCAGATTCTCTGTTCTGATGAAACCAAAATTGAACTTTTTGGCCTGAATACCAAGGGTCACATCTGGAGGAAACCAGGCACTGCTCATCATCTGGCTAATGCCATCCCTACAGTGAAGCATGGCAGTGGCAGCTCATGATGTGGGGATGTTTTTCAGCAGTGGGAACAGGGCAACTAGTCCTGAGAGAGGGAAAGATGAATGCAGCCAAGTACACCGAGATCCCTGAAGAAAACCTGCTCCAGAGCACTCTGGACCTCAGACTGGGGCAAAGGTTTACCTTCCAACATGACAACGACCCGAAGCACACAGCCAAGAGAACAAAGGCATGGTTTCAGAGAAAGTCTGTGAAATGTCCTTGAGTGACCCAGCCAAAGCCCAGACCTGAATCCAATTGAACATCTGTGGAAGGAGCTGAAAACGGCTGTATACCGATGCTCCCCATCCAACCTGATGGAGCTTGCAAGGATATGCCAAGAAGAATGGGCAAAAATGTCCAGAAACAAGTGTGCCAAGCTCGTAGCTTCTTTCCCAAGACGCCTTGAAGCTGTAATTGCTGCCAAAGGTGCATCAACCAAGTATTGGGCTAAGCGTGTGTACAGATATGTAACCCCTAAATAACTTACTGTTTGCCAGTAAAATAAAATTACTTAGTCTCTAAAAACCTGCTTTCACGTTGTCATTATGGGCTATTTTGTGTAGAATTTTGTGATAAAAAATGAACTCAATCTATTGTAGAATAAGTCTGTAATGTAATAAAACATGGAGAAGGTGAAAGGGGTGTGCAGACTTTCCAGCTTGACTGTATACCCAAGCCAAGCCTGTGTCACACATGCACTCAAGCACAGACTTAAGCACACATTCCTCCTCTGCATTTAATCCATCTGAAGCAGTAAACACACATGCACACACACAAGTGAGCAATGAGAGCACACACATACCCAGAGCAGTAAGCAGCTACGCTACAGCACCCGGGAAGCAGTTGGGGGTTAGGTGCCTTGCTCACTGGCACTTCAGCCCAACCTCAATCCATGGCTGCCCCATGTTAACCTAAGACAACAGGGAGAACATGCAAACTCCACACAGAAAGGCCCCTGCCAGCCACTGGGCTCGAACCCAGAACCTTCTTGCTGTGAGGCGACAGTGCTAACCACTACACCATCGCAACACCACCACTATTGTATGAAATATTTCATACAATATTAAATGCCGCAACAACTGAAGTCAGCTTAGTGTAGTCTTCTCAACTGGGAGTTCCTTCCCCATTTGCAGAGTAAATCAAAATCAAATCAAGTTTATTTGTATAGCGCTTTTAACAATAAACATTGCCGCAAAGCAGCTTTACAGAATTTGAACGACTTAAAACATGAGCTAATTTTATTCCTAATCTATCCCCAATGAGCAAGCCTGTGGCAACGGTGGCAAGGAAAAACTCCCTCAGACGACATGAGGAAGAAACCTCGAGAGGAACCAGACTCAAAAGGGAACCCATCCTCATTTGGGCAACAACAGACAGCCTGACTATAATTTTAACAGGTATAACCCTCAACTGTCCTCATGGGGCCGTCCTTCACAGGAGCGGTGCGATAAAACTCCGACCAGACAATGGGCACCAGGATGGATCAAGCAGGTCCGAGGGGCAGAAGAGGCCAGCATCTCAATTCCAGGATCAACATGTAACTCAGAGGGACAGATTTGGGGGGGTGGGGGGGAGAGAGAGAGAAAGAAAACACGTTGTTAGGTATGCCCTAAAAATGACAAGTATTAAATCTGTGTGGTAGGCTCGCAGAGACGAGAGTCTTTACATCAGGCATAACACACAACAATGGCATGTTAATATGGTAAAAAATATCATGACCTGCTCTGGCTGGATGCTTGATTGGGTGATGGGAGCACACTCCTCAGCAATGATGAGATGCAGATGGGACCCTTAGGGCTGGCCAAGACAATTCAGTTACATTTCACCGGGTCTGGGACATGCGACAGAATGTCTGACGGCCGATTCCCTGCAGGCTACGATAGCCAGTCGAGGTCTCCACCCTCTCCACCAAAAGATTTCCTGTTGACTCCATGTAACTCAAAGGGACAGATTTGGGGTGGGGGGGAGGGAAAGAAAACACAGGTTGTTAGGTATGCCCAATGTCACCTGAATAAGTAGGAGCAGTATACATATTGCACCGAGTACAAGCAGGGACTCCGGCAACTAAGTATGACAGCATAACTAAAAGGAGAGAGCCAGAAGGTAACACAGGCATGAGGGAGCCCCGGGACATAAAGCAGCCAGCCACTACACCGTCAACAAACTCGAGTGAGCAAGCGAGTGGGGACTGACAGCATCCATACATCCCAGTTTACCAAAACACTATGTCTGAGGACCCTCCAGATCTACTCCTTTACCTCAAACACCATTAACAAAAGGCTTGACTAAACAGATACGTTTTCAGCCTAGACTTAAATGCTGAGACTGTGTCTGATTCCCGAACATTACTTGGAAGGCTGTTCCATAACTGTGGGGCTTTGTAAGAAAAGGCTCTGCCCCCTGATGTAGCCTTCACTATATGAGGTACCAGCAGATAGCCTGCACCTTTTGATATAAGTAGGCATGGTGGGTCATAGAGGAGCAGAAGTTCACTCAGTTACTGTGGTGTGAGACCTTTTAGTGCTTTAAAGGTCAATAGTAGTATTTTATAATCAATACGAAATTTGATTGGGAGCCAATGCAGTGTGGATAAGACAGGCATGATGTGGTCATATTTTCTAGTTCTAGTAAGGACTCTTGCTGCTGCATTTTGAGTTAACTGGAGCTTGTTTATGCACTTATTGGAACATCCAGACAGGAAGGCATTACAATAATCCAACCTGGAGGTAACGAAAGCATGGACTAGTTTTTCTGCATCATGCAATGACATTAAATTTCTTATCTTTGCAATATTTCTGAGATGAAAGAAAGCTATCCGGGTGATGTTATCAATGTGAGTTTCGAATGAAAGACTGGGGTCAATAATCACTCCGAGGTCTTTTACTGCTGCACGTGAAGAAACAGAAAGGCCATCCAGAGTCAGTGTGTAATCAGAAAACTTACTTCTAGCTGTACAGTATGTGGTCCTAGCACAAGTACTTCAGTTTTGTCAGAGTTAAGCAGAAGGAAATTAATAAGCATCCAGTGTCTAATGTCCTTAACACATTCCTCAATTCTATTAAGCTGGTGTCTCTCATCAGGTTTTGCAGAGACATACAACTGTGTGTCATCAGCATAACAGTGGAAACTAATACAATGTTTACGAATAATATTGCCCAGAGGTAACATATATAGAGAAAAAAGCAGTGGACCCAAGACAGAACCTTGTGGAACACCAAACTTTACCTCGGTACGTCTAGAAATATCACCATTTATATCAACATACTGATAACGATCAGTTAGATAAGACCTGAGCCATGAGAGGGCCATTCCCTTAACTCCCACAACATTTTCTAGTCTATCCAGAAGAATGGAATGATCAATGGTATCAAATGCTGCACTAAGGTCAAGCAACACAAGTAGCGAGACACAGCCCTGATCAGACGCCAACAGTAGGTCGTTTACTACTTTAACCAGTGCTGTCTCTGTGCTATGATGAGGTCTAAATCCTGACTGATACATTTCATGGATGTTATTCCTATGTAAATATGAGCATAACTGCTGTGCCACAGCTTTTTCAAGGATCTTGGAGATAAAGGGGAGGTTTGATATTGGCCGATAATTGGACAGCTGACAGGGATCAAGGTCAGGTTTTTTAATCAGGGGTTTGATAACTGCTAGTTTAAAGGATTTGCGTACATAGCCAATCATAAGAGAAGAATTTATTATTTTTAGAAGCGGTTCAATTACTCCAGGCATTATCTGTTTGAATAGATGTGTCGGTAAGGGATCTAGTACACAAGTTGAGGCTTTTGATGTAGAGATTAATGAAAGTAATTCAGTTTCTTTTAGGGGAGTAAAACATTCTAACTGATGATCTGATACAGTTATATTGTTAACTACAAGGTCACTTTCATTGTCTAATCTTAAATTAGTATTTTGAATTTTTTGTCGGATATTCTCAATTTTGTCATTAAAAAAATTCATGAAGTCGTTGCTACTACATACTGCAGGTGTGCATGTGTTGATAGTGGACTTATTCCTGGTTAATTTTGCTACAGTATTAAATAGGAATCTAGGATTATTTTTGTTATCTTCTATTAGGGAGGAGAAATATGTTGATCTCGCAGCACTAAGAGCTTTTCTATACTTCAGGAAGCTCTCCTTCCAAGCTAATTTGAACACTACCAATTTTGTTTGACGCCATTTACGTTCCAATTTTCGAGTGGTCTGTTTTAATGCGCGAGTGTCATCATTATACCAGGGTGCTAATATTTTGTCTCTGACCATTTTCCTTTTTAGAGGAGCTACATTATCTAAAGTATGGCGGAACGTTGACTCTAAGCATTCAGTTGCCTGATCAAGTTCTGTAGGGGCTGACAGTGACCCAATCAAAGTTGACAGCTCTGGGAGATCATTTATAAAGCTCTGTGCAGTAGTTGACGTGAAAGTACGTTTAATACAGTAGCGTGGTGAGGTGCATATATTATTACTCAGACATATTTTGAATGAGATGAGACAATGATCTGAGATAACTTCAGACTGTGGAAGTATGACTATATTGTCTACGTTTAATTTGAATGTTAGTATTAGATCAAGGGTGTGACCACCATTATGGGTCGGTCCTATGACATTCTGCTTAATCCCGACTGAATCTAAGATGGACACAAACGCTGTTTTTAAAGGGTCTTCTGGGTTATCGAAGTGAATATTAAAATCTCCGACAACTAAAGCTTTGTCTAAGGAAATAACCAGATCTGAGATAAAATCTGCAAATTCAGAAAGAAACTCAGAATATGGCCCCGGGTGCCTGTAAATAATAAGCAATGGAATTAACTGGGTAGACTTATTTTTTGAGGCTACATACATTATATGAGTATGAAGAACTTCAAATGTATTAAATTTATAACCAGGTTTTTGTGTTACACCTAGATAATCGTTATAAATAACCGCAACACCACCTCCTCTGCCAGTTAGACGAGGCTGGTGTATATAACTGTATCCAGGAGGACTCGCTTCATTTAATGCTATATATTCATTTGGCTTAATCCATGTTTCTGTTAAACACAGTACATTAAACTGCTGATCAGTAATGAGTTCATTAACCATTAGCGCTTTAGATGCAAGAGATCTAATATTTAATAGCCCCAACTTTAGATCAAAGGTGCTGGCAGGAGCTGTACAGTCAGTATGATCTAATTTTATATTGATTAGGTTACTGGAACAAACTCTCTGAAAATTTCTACCTTTTTGTTTAGCCCACGGAACAGACACAGTCTCAATGTAGTGGGCCCTGAGTGACGACTCTGTGCAGCTAGCAGACAGTCGGTTTAGCCTGTTCGTCTGCTCCCTGGCCTTGGCTCTGGATTGTCAGAAATTAACTAATCAACATGGCTGCACCACAGCCTCAGAAATAAATTAGAACTTCTTACATTTACTTGAGTATGACTTGCGAGGAGCAAGTGTTCTCAGCTGAAGAGACTCCATGCAGGAAAATCAGCAGGCCCGCCCGGATGGTGTTAGCCCCAGGGCCCTGAAGACCTGTGCCCTCCAGCTAAGTGGAGTACTTCAGCATGTCTTCAACATGAGCCTGGGTCTTCAGAGGGTCCCTGTGCTGTGGAAGATGTCATGCCTTGTCCCTGTACCGAAGAAGCTGCATCCCAGTGACCTCAAAGACTACAGGCCCGTGGCATTGACATCACACATTATGAAGACCCTGGAGAGACTCATCTTGGAGCAGATCCGGCCTATGGTCCAACCACTTCTTGACCCCCTTCAGTTTGCCTACCAGCCCCGTCTTGGAGTAGAGGACGCAATCATCTACTTGCTCAACAAAGTCTACAGACACCTGGACAAGCCAGCCAGCACTGTGAGGATCACGTTTTTTTATTTCTCCAGTGCTTTCTGCTGGGTGAGAAGTTGACAGCGATGCAGGTGGATGCCCCACTGGTGTCCTGGATTGTAGATTATTTGACTGGCGGACCACAGTACGTGTGCTTGCAGGGCTGTGTGTCGGACAGAGTGATTAGCAATACCGGGGCTCCGCAAGGGACTGTCCTTTCTCCTTTCCTTTTCACTCTCTACACCACTGATTTCAACTACTGCACGGAGACCTGCCACCTCCAGAAATTTTCTAATGACTCTGCAGTGGTTGGACACATTACCATACGTCCAACCACTGGTGATGAGAGCGAGTACAGGATGGTGGTGGACAACTTTGTCACATGGGGCAGGAAGAATCACCTACAGCTCAACGTGACGAAGACGAAAGAACTGGTGGTCCATCTGAAGAGAATCAGGGCTCCAGTGAACCCTGTTAACATCCAAGGGGTCAGTGTGGACGTGGTGGAGGAATACAAGTACCTGGGGGTGTACTTGGACAATAAACTGGACTGGTCCAAAAACGTGGACACTGTATACAAAAAGGGCCAGAGCCGTCTCTATTTTCTGGGATGGCCAAGATCCTTCAACATCTGTCGAACGATGCTGCGGATGTTCTCTGAGTCTGTGGTGGCCAGCACCATCCTGTACACTGTCGTCTGCTGGGGCAGTGGCTTGAGGGTGAAGGACACTAACAGACTCAATAAGATCATCAGGAAGGCCGGCCATGTTGTAGGTGTGGAACTGGACTCTCTGACAATGGTGTTGAAGAAGAGGACACTGTCCAAAATAAAACAAACAAACAATCTTAGACTGTCCTTCCCACCCTCTACATGAGGAGCTGATCAGCCACAGGAGCACATTCAGTAAATGGCTGATTCTTCCATGCTGCACAGCTGAGAGACACAGGAAATCATTCCTACCTGTTGCTGTCAAGCTCTACAATGCCACTGTATAACTGTGGTACACTTCTTACCATGTATCCTTAACTCAGGTGCAATATATGTATATAGGAATTAAGCCTGGCACGGTATATGTATTCATACCGAACTGTCACGGTACGGGGGTCACGGTTCGGTGCGCGCATTTTCACGGAGAATACACACGGTACAGAAGTTTAATATTGATCTGAACGCGGATCTGTTATTTCGCAAGAGTTTCCTTCAGGACACATTTAACCACTGCCACCTGCAAGCTCTGATTGGTCCATAGACATGTCCATAGACATGGATTGGTCTAGGTAGCAAACTCCACCTTCAAATACAAGCTCTGCTCTGTTGGAAGGTACCGCTGTTAGGTTGTTGTTGTTGTTGCGAGAGAGGGCTAACAATGGCGAGTGGCGAAGAGCTAGAAGACCCACCATCATCATTTAAGTCAGTGGTGTGGGATAACTTCGGGTTCCCCGTGAGTTATAACAGCAATGGAGAGCGAGTGGTTGACAAAACAAAGACGGTCTGCCGTTGTTGTTCGACATCTGTTCATTACGTGAGTGGGAACACTTCAAACATGTTCACACATATCCGGCGACACCACCCAGACATCCCCATCACCGGGACAAGACGGAAGAAAAGTGTCCAATTACGTCTCCCAAATGTCTTACAACAGCCCCTTGACACAAATACATGCAGAGCAAAAAAATTACTGAAGCAATTGGAATTTACATCACATCCGCTATGCGCCCATATTCCACTGTAGAAGAGGCGGGATTCAAATATTTATTACATGTGCTCGAACCTCGCTACACTCCTCCATCCCGCAGCCATGTAAGAGAATCAGTAGTGCCAGCCTTATACAACAGAACGAGACAAATTGTGGAACGGGTTAAAAGCTGCGCATTCTATTGCGCTCACCACGGATTCATGGACTTCTCGGGCAACCGAAAGTTTCCTGACCGTCACTGCTCATTTCATCAGCTCTGAGTGGGACATGAGGACTGTAGTCCTGCAAACGTGCCCCTTACACGAACAACACACAAGCACCCATCTGGCTGAAAAGCTGAACGAAGTCGTGACCGAATGGAAGTTAGAAAGACCTGGGATGCCCATAGCCGTCACCACAGACAATGCAAGGAACATTGTTATGCCGTCGGTGAAGCAGGGCTCGGTCCGCATATCGCGTGCTTTGCATACACCCTCAACCTGGCCGCAAAAAAAGCCCTCGAGATCAAGCAGGTGTCACATGTGCTTGCAAAAATGAGATCTACCGTCGCATTTTTCCACCGCAGCCTACATTTTGGAGTGCAAGCAAGAAATGCTGGGCTTGCCGAAACACTGCCTCATTAATGATGTCACAACTCGGTGGAACTCGAGCTTCGAGATGGTGGAGCGGTATCTCGAGCAGCAAGCTGCTGTTTATTCTGCCTTAGCAGAGAGGAATGTGAGAAGCAAAGACATCGGGAATCTTTCCGATCTGGAGCTGTCCCACGCAGAGGCCATAGTTGACGTGATGAAGCCTCTGAAGACCATCATGGCAGTAATCAGCACAGAAACCACCCCATCCCTTTCCATGATCCTGCTACTGCAAACTACACTTCTGAAATCAACAGAAACAAAAATACAGCTGATTCTCCAATTGCAAGAGACATGAAAAATGCCATCAGGGACAACTTTCAAGGCCGATATGATGACCCAGACCTCCGGGACTTCTTAAATAAATGTGTAGCACTGGACCCCAGGTTCAAAACACTCAATCACTTGGATCCAGCCTGTCAGCAGAAAGTTCATGAAGATCTCATCAGAGAAGTTCTGGGCAGAGCAGAAAAGGTATGCATATAAGAAAATTATTATTATTATAATTATTAACCTGCTTCCCCAGATGGGGTTTGGCCAGGTATTGCAATGACTGTTTGTCTACCTGCAATACTAAAAAACGCCTGTAGGTGGCCATCTCAATATTGCAATGTAACATTACTGCACATCCACAAATTTGGGGCCAGGTTGCCATCTCTGATTGCACTTATTATTATAATATATATATATATATATATATATATATATATATATATATATATATATATATATATATAGATAGTACATGCCAGCGGGGTATCTGATGACTGGTAGTGCGTACATGTTGATGGCTCGGACCTTGTTCTTACCATTCAGCTGACTTTTCAGGACCTGCCTTACTCTCTGGAGGTATTTGGCTGTGGTTGACTTCCTTGTGGCTTCTTCATGGTTTCCATTAGCCTGTGGGATGCCAAGGTACTTGTAGCTGTCTTGGATATCACCTATGTTGCCCTCTGGTAGGTCAATCCCCTCAGTCCGGATCATCTTGCCTCTCTTTGAGACCATCCGGCCACACTTGTCCAATCCGAATGACATCCCTATGTCATCGCTGTAGATCCGGGTGGTGTGGATCAGCGAGTCTATTTCTTGCTCGTTCCTGGCATACAGCTTGATGTCATCCATGTAGAGCAGGTGGCTGATTGTTGCCCCACTACGGAATCGGTACCCGTAGCCGCTCTTCGTGATGACCTGACTGAGGGGGTTCAGGCCTATGCAGAACAGCAGTGGTGATAGCGCATCTCCTTGGTATATGCCGCACTTGATGTTGACTTGGGCAATGGGTTTTGAGTTGGCCTCTAGGGTTGTCTTCCACATTTCCATTGAGTTCTGGATGAAGGTCCTTAGGTTCCTGTTGATCTTATACAGTTCCAGACATTCCAGTATCCATGTGTGTGGCATTGAGTCGTAGGCTTTCTTGTAGTCAATCCAGGCAGTGCACAGGTTGGTCTGTCTCTTCTTACAGTCTCGGGCGACTGTTCTATCGACCAGTAGCTGGTGCTTGGCTCCTCTGGTGTTACTGCCAATCCCTTTCTGTGCCTCGCTCATGTATTGAGCCACGTGCTTACTCATTTTTGCCGCAATGATGCCTGACAGGGCCTTCCATGTTGTGCAGAGACAGGTAATTGGCCGGTAGTTGGATGGGATGGGTCCCTTCTGGGGGTCCTTCATGATTAGGACTGTCCTGCCTTGGGTTAGCCATTCTGGGTGGGTTCCATCCCTCAGCAGCTGGTTCATCTGTGCTGCTAGGCGTTCATGGAGTGCAGTTAGCTTCTTCAGCCAGTACGTATGGATCATATCGGGGCCTGGTGCTGTCCAGCTCTTCATCTTTGACACTCTTTCTTGGATGTCTGCCATTGAGATGGTTACTGGTTCTTGTTCTGGGAGGTTGCTGTGGTCAGCTCTTAGGTCCACTAACCATTGGGCATCGGTGTTGTGTGATGCCGTTCTTTCCCATATGTCTTTCCAGTATTTTTCCACCTCAGCTCTTGGTGGGTCTGACCGGTTGTTGTTCCCCTGCCACTGAGAGTACACCTTGGCTGGTTCAGTGGAGAACAGCTTGTTTATTCTCCTGGCCTCTCCCTCCTTGGTGTATCTCTTCAACCGGGTGGCCAGAGCTGTTAGTCGCTGTTTGGCAGTTTCGAGTGCCTCTGGTATGGAGAGTGAGTTGTACTTCCTGGGTGCCCCTTTATTCACCATGTTCCCTTTCTGTAGTTCAGCTAGCTGGCTAACTTCTCTCCGTGCTGCCTTTATCTTGGCCTCTAATCGTCTCTTCCATGGTGGATACTGTTTGTTATGTCCCGAGCCCACCTTGTGTCCAAGCATGTCCATGATTACTGTTGCTGTACTGTGTATCAGCTTGTTGGTTTCAGTGATGGTTCTTGTGGAGATTGTCTTCAGAGCAGCATTCACATCTACTAGTAGATCTTCTGAAGGTACTTGGCAACTCAGCTTCGGTATTCGTCGGGGGCTCCAGGTTTCCAGTTGGGTCACGATCTTCCTTCTCAGGTCAGCAGCTCTTGTGTTGAGGCTGTTAGCTGTTGGGGCTTGGTACCCAATCTCCGGTTGTGGGGATGATGACATCTCCCCGCTGACCTGTCTTCCTGGCTCCCCCTTGCCGTAGCATCGTTGTTGTATTTCATTAATCTCTAGTTGTGATAGTAGATTTCGATTACGGATGTTGGAACACTGGGCTAATAGCTGTTTCTTTGTTAGCCTTGATTGTGGGTTTCGAAGTATCCAATGGTCCCACATTCGCTGCATGTATCCCCTCTCTCTGGGACTGCTTGTATAGTAGCATTCCAGCAACTCCGTATTTTCTGTCCTCGTCCATCGATGTCTTGTTCCAGTAGCCCATTTCTCATCAGTTTGCCCTGGTTCCCTAGCAACTGACGCAGACCTTGTTGACCCGGGCGACGTCTGAGCCGGTATGACTATCAGTTATGTCTTCACTCATTCCTGAGGTAGGCCGATATATCATGAGGGGCCTAAGGACCCTTACTGGATGATGTTTTGCCCCGACCGGGATTCGAACCCCGATCTCCTGCGTCGTAGTCAGTGAGCATTACCACTGTACTATATATATATACCAGTGGCTGGATAATGCAGGACTGACAGACAGCACAGAGGCACTAATCATGGCAGCACAAGAACAGGCCATAAGCACAAGAGCCATAGAGGCCAGGATCTACCAGAGTAGATCAGACCCAAGATGCAGACTGTGCAAAGAAGCCCCTGAAACAGTCCAGCACATAGTAGCAGGGTGTAAGATGCTAGCTGGATCAGCGTACATGGAGAGGCACAACCAAGTGGCTGGGATAGTATACAGGAACATCTGCAACCAGTATGGAATAGAAGTACCCAAGTCCCAATGGGCCATACCACAGAAGGTGGCTGAGAACAACAGGGCCAAGGTTCTGTGCGACTTCAGCTTCCAGACTGACAAACAGATCCTGGCTAACCAACCGGACATAGTGGTGATGGACAAAGAGCAGAAGAGGGTGGTGGTGATAGATGTGGCGATCCCAGCTGACGCCAACATCAGGAAGAAGGAACATGAGAAACTTGAGAAGTATCAAGGGTTGAAAGAGCAGCTGGAACGGATGTGGAAGGTCAAGGGTTGCGTGGTCCCCGTGGTAGTGGGGGCACTTGGGGCAGTAACCCCCAAACTGGGAGAGTGGCTCCAGCAAATCCCAGGAACAACATCTGAAGCCTCAGTCCAGAAGAGCGCAGTCCTAGGAACATCGAAGATACTGCGCAGAACCCTCAAACTCCCAGGCCTCTGGTAGAGGACCCGAGCTTGAGGATGACATGGATACCACCCCCCCGGGGGTGAGAAGGAGATTTTATACACACACTGACTATAAATGTTATTCCTTAAGGGAATAATCTGCTCTAACTCCATAATTCTTTTTTAATATTATTGTCTTTGTCATTTGATTTTGCAGAATGACACCCCACTGTCTGCAGAAGAGGACAGTCCATCTACTTCACAGGCCCAGGCCACTGCTTTGCCAGGGATGGCAGAAGAGTCAGAGGTATCCTCCTCCCAACCTCCTTCAAAGAGGTCAGCCATGGCAGAACTTTTTGGCTCACTGTTCAAAGTTGACCAAAGGAACCAGCTTAATTTGCAACAGCAGGTGAAGGAAGAAGTCAGTGGTTACATGGCAAAGGACCGCACCTCAGTTGACTCTGACCCGCTTTCCTGGTGGAAAAGGCATGAGTCTGTTTATCCTAATCTAGCCGTATTGGCAAAAAGTTACCTGGCCATACCTGCCACTTCAGTACCCAGTGAAAGGGTTTTTTCAACAGCAGGTGACATAGTCAGTGCCACCAGATCGGCACTCAGCACTGAGAGTGTAGACAAACTTGTTTTTTTGAAGAAAAACCTTAAAGTTCAATGAAGGTGGACAGTACACAGCTGTACACAGTTGATTATTGTGAAATGCAAATGTTTTAAACAGTGTTATGTTGTGATCTGTGAGGCCTATAGAGATCTTGCAGTCACGTGACCGGAAAGTTAACAGCCACCATCTTGTCGGTAAAAAACACAGCTGAATACTGCTGCACTCGTGTACAGAATGGATCAATTTCAACCGACGGACTACACGGCTCATTTTTCTAATGAACAGATAACTAGATATATGTCTAAAATAAACGATCTACAGATTAGTGACCCTTATGGCTTACCGGACGTAGTTTTCACGACCGTGTCAGTGGATATTGAACTGCCAGAGGTGGAATACCCAGACGTGTATAATTACCTCATTAACTTTCCTTCGCTGTTCAGTGGTGAAGCACTGCGTGCTTATCAATCTCTGGACAGTTATCTTTACAGAAATTCAGGATTTGTCAGCCGCGGCATCTTGTAAACAAGAAAATAATCCTCATTGGACGGGTAAGTCACTTAAGTATTGAGTACTAATACTAGATATATCAGTAGTATAGCACTGACCAGCCGATTATAGAATAGAATAAGGTAATCCCAGCTGTAATTCCAAATCGTTCGTCTTGTTTACCATGGATCTGGCGTTGGAGAGGTAGAGGCTTGGCAGTGGAGGTTTGAGTGGCTGTTTTCTGAGCTTAGTCAACAGGCCGGCTCTGCCTGCAGCCTCGCTTTTGCTTCCTCTCGCCTCCTTCAACTGCCAGACCCGATAACAATCCACGGAGACCCCGCTGGTCTCGCTATCTCGTCCGGAATGTTGTACATGCGATGGAAATCGCTACAAACCGTCATTTTCTGCTGGAAACCAATGTCCAGTAAGTCCATACGGTTGTAGTGGATATTGAAGTCCGATACAGACGAACAACACGCAAAAATACACACAAAAAACAAACAACGTGCACAAGTAGGGAGAGCTTGTAGCCGCAGCCGTTGTAGTAGAATTGTATATAGTAGGGTTTTCCAGAAGAAAAGGTAGAAGTAGAACCAGAAGTAGAAGGTGGAAATATGGCATTTGACCGACAAGATGGTGTTTGTTACAATCTGGATCGGCTGTGACGTCACATGCAAGATCTCTATAGCTCATGTTCACTGAGCTACGTGAATGTAAAAAAGTGTTTAGGCACTCGTGCGTATTGTGTTAACACACAATACGCACGAGTGCCTAAACACCCAAAAAGGTCATGTGTTGCACTGATGCACCTATCAATATATGACTATTCATGTACATCAATATATGACAATTCAATGTGGTGCTTGCTCACTTGTTTTACTTACAGAAAGTTGCAGCTATCTCAGCTGGGGATTTAAACAATAAAAAGCTGCCTTTGAGGATAGCCTTTTGGTTATGTTTTTTTTTTTCCTGAACTGTACCGAAAATGTACCGAACCTTAGGGTCAGAACTGAGGTACGTACCGAACCGTGAGTTTTGTGTACCGTGCCACCCCTAATAGGAATCATTGTATATAAAATCACTTCATTTTGCTTTAAGTTATTGAACTTATTTAAATTTATTTTATTTTTATTTATTCTTTTTTAAAGACTATTTTATCTTCTATTTTTAGACATGTTTACTTCTTCCTTGATTCAGGAGCTTGGTTGCAATTTCCCTCCGGGGATTAATAAAGTAATTCTGATTCTGATTCTATACAACTATTCACTTTAGATGCACCGAACACGTTCGCTTGTTAAATCTGAAAACCTTGACTTATACAGTTTGCTGTTTGAGGAGGGGAAAAAAAAAAAAAAGTTAGCCTTCTAACTTGCTGCTAACAAAAAAACGAATATGGGACATTCGTTTTTCAACTTCAACCATCTAAGGGTCAACTTCCGTGGACACAGTTTCATGCAACGCGGACATACTCATGGGCGTCTCCAAAGTATACCCGATTTTCTGCTGTTGTGGACGCATCTCCGTTTTTCTCAACAAGGAGTTTTAGCCTGTAAACCCACTGCTCTGAGGAAATTTATTCCCACACCATTCTGTAAATTCTTGAAACTGTTGTGGAAAAGATTCGAGATGATCAGCAGTTTATGAAATACTCAAACAAGCCCATCTGCTACTAACATTCATGCCATGATGAACATCCAAGAGATCACATTTTTCTTCATTCTGATGTTTGATATGAACATTACCTGAAGCTCTTGACCTGTATCTGTATGTTTTTTTTTTTTTTAAACTGTGCTGCTGGCACATAATTGACTGAATTGATAACTGCATGAATGTGCAGGTGTTCCTAATAAAGTGGATGGTGAGTGTACATGTTTATACAATCTTGATTAAACTGCTTTGAAAATGTTAAAACATTAATTTCAATGAATCATGAAACTCAGTCTGCACTAATGGGCACACATACTTTCCTCCCAGGGCTTCACCCCCTTCACTGCACCTACTGTCCACAATCCCAAATAATCACCCATTTAAAAATACTTTTAAAACTCAAGAAATGTGTACTTTGCTCTTAATCTTCAGTATAAGATAGGAGCAATTTTTCTGATTTCTGAAGACCAGACCTGGTTCCAGACTCATAAAGGAGCAGAAAAAAGCCCCAGTAAGAAGAAAGCTCTCACCGTGCCCAGTAGGAGAACTCATAGTGGAATGGTTCATGAAGCTCCTCTGGTTTCTCCTTTACAGGTTGTCCCATGTCTTCTCCTCGCTCTTCCCGCTCTTTCTTACGAGCTGCGATCTCCAGTAGCTGCTGCTCATGCCGCTGTTCCTCAGCTGAGCGCAGAGGTCCCAGGACAAGAGCAGGCTCACTTTCGATGGATGACCTGAGATTGGGTAAGAGGCATGTTTGCTTTTAAAAGGGACAGGAGCACTTTAAAATGATCAAAATCATATGTATTCCCCCCCCCCCCCCCCACTCACTTTATAGTAACTGTGACATCCAGCATTTTGTCTGTGGTGATGAGTCCAGTCATGTGGTGCCTAACAGCAGTCAGGGTTAAGATACTGGGTGAAGATCTGGAAAAAAATTCCCAGGGACAGAGATTAACACTGATGGTACAAAAATCAGTGCACACAGTGAAATTTCAAATAGTGGGTCCAGATTGCTGGTATGATTTGCTGCATTCTGTAAACTTTTTTTTTTTTTAAACTTAAGGTTTTATACATGCTGTTCCCTCCCTAGTCCTTACACAGCCCAACTAATAGGAGTGTTTACATTTACCAGCTCTGGAATAGCTAATGATGCTCAAGAGCAAGAAACCTCTTACATTAGCATTAGCCACCCTCATTTCACAGATGACAGATTTGTAAACTAATTTCTGTCTCTCTGTCTAGCTAATATTAGCCAGCTAACTTGTGCTTACCTTAAACTAGCTACACTGTCTGTGACTTTGTACGATTATTTATGGATAAAAATTGAGGATGATTAGATACTTATGCAAATTAAATTTAGCAAGCAAGCTTAGCATGTCTAAAAACTGATAACACGGCTGTTGGTCTTGTGTAAAGGCTTTCAATAGTCATTTAGTGGCCATGTTTTATCCAACATCAACCCAACATTCATGTCCGTCTTAAAATTTCTGGTCAACTCAAATATTTACTTGGTGCAGTCAAACAAAATTTAGCCATAGTGTGATGGCAGTCTCATGAAAAGCGCATCATCTATCAAGCGGACAATATTACTTTTCCCTCCTGTTAGGTAACAGTACATTTCTTTCATCAAGTCAATATACATGCAGTGATGCTTTTCCTTTGATGTTACATATGTTACCAGCAGTGTGGGGTATGTCCCATTTCACATATAAAGTGGTACAGCACACAAGCATTTCCATATTAATCTTACAGAACAGGAAGAAAGCAACCTGTTTAATAGCAAGGGGTTGGAAAAATTCAGTTGTAAAATGTACTACAACCAATTTTGGTATATACATACGTGCTATAAGTGTAATAATCCTGTTCAAACTGATGACAGGAACGTGGAGTCACTTTGTACACTCCTACAAGGAGAAAAATGTAGTAATGACAGCAGTTACATAAAACAAGAGATTGCTTTCTTCAGCTGGGTAAAATAATCATCACAGAAACCTGGTTTAGACAGACAGAAGCGATTGACTCCTTTTGAGAGATTGTAGACACCAACATTCTCAGGTTTGCTGCCATCTTGGAAGAATTCCTTAAGGACGAAACACACACACACACACACACACACACACACACACACACACACACACACCATTATTTTCCTTATATTATTGGGGATAGATTAGGGATAAAATTGGCTCATGTCTTGGGTCATTCAGATTCTGTAAAGCTGCTTTGGGACAATGTCTATTGTTAAAAGCATGATACAAATAAACTTGACTTATACGGTCACTGGTGTTAAAGGAGGATGTGAAAATAAAACACACTGTTATAATTACAAATTTATAATAACGGTAAACATCAAAAATGCTCACTAGTGTGATGGCATGGGACAGGGAACAGCGCAGCATGTAGCCTGTCTGTCTAAACTCCACTCCCTCCACATCCAAGTCCAGCACCTCCACTTCGACTGACTTGTGTTTCCAGCACCACTCCTCATGGGTAATGGACACTGATAGATAAAGCACTTTATATTAACTTTGCATAAGCTCTCACACATGTAGCCATAAGTTTTCCTGTGTCACACAGTGAAGTGCATTAGTTGTGTTTGATTCTAAATACATTAACTGTTTATTTTTATTATGCTTTTTTTATAGACTGCTTCAAAGAGTTAAACTATAATACATTTACTGTGAATGTTTGTTCCACAGGCATTCTAGTGGCACCATTTTTAATGAAAAGCTGTCAAAACAAAAGGACTGTCAAAAAAAGCAAAAAACTTCTCATCTCCAATAAAGCAAAAAGTATATACAAAATCATCAATAAATGATTTGTCATTACCAGGTCATTTGGAACATGAACTTGAGAAAACAGATCTGTAACTTTCCCCTCACGTGCATCACCAGAAAGACACCTGAAACTTGTAGTTTGTATGTTTGCAATTACATTCTTAGCTGAAGGGGAGGAAATATTTGCTCTTGTAATGATAGCATCTGTATCGTGTGGTGTTGGAACAAGTCAAATGCTGTCTAAAACATACTCGGCATGGTTCACTGCTAAGAAGGAAGGGGAAATTGAGAATGGACACTGTACGTATATAGCCGGGTGAGCTAGCTAGCAGATTAAAGTTCTTGTTTGGCAAACACTTTTACAGCTCCGTATTCACCTCTTGAGGTTACAACATGCAGATTGCACTGATCTCTCGTTTTAAAGTTTGTTACAACCTGATACGGTTTGTTACATCAACACTACTGTCAAATTTATAATATTTCATACATGTTGAAAAACAAGTTTGTTCCTGGCCTGAGGGAACATCCAGCATCTGAAATCACAAGAGCTTACTTTAATTTGCATATTCCTTCATTAAATAGATTTACCAGGCACATAATAGGTACTTAGAGTATGGCTCTTCAATAATGTTTCGAATGTTGTTCAACATCAATCGGATATATTCTACAAACAGCTATGCCACTTCCTTCGATTATGAATATTAATTTTTAAACTGCTTATATTGTAATGCCTGGTTTTGTAACTTGAAGCACTGTGTACAAAAGATTCCCTGCAATGTATCCCCTGTGAATGTTTATACCATAATATTACAGCATCCTCAACCAGAAATGCACGCATACAGTTCTCTGTGGCTTTCATCTTACCTTTGTATTTTCCAGGCAGGACTTCACTGAATGAAAAGCTGACTACTTCACTGCTGCTGGAAAGCTGAATGTTCTGCCTCTCACCCAGTCTGCTTATAGGCTGGAGTATTACTACCAGATCTCCACATGCAGCTGAGGGATCCATGAAGAGGGGAAAAAAAAACCTTTAGTTTTTACTTTCTCGTTTATTATTGATCTTTTTGATCTGCCTGTGAGAATGTGCATCACAGAACTCAAGTGCCTACATGTGGCACTTTCTCTGCATGCTAATGAATACCTCTGTGTGCATGCAATCCACTGCACATTGCACTCATTTTGAACAACCACACTCACCGATACTGCTCTGCATGCTCAGGTCAGCGACCTTCATGCTCTCAAAGATACTGTTTAAACAGCATAAAATGTTCTATAAGGTTACTCATATTGCAGGAAGATGCTGTAGTTCCTCCTCTTGATATCTTCACAAAACAAACATCATTTGCAGTCTGCTTTGCTTTGATTTAGGGATGTCCATTTCGGATTTTTCTCGTCACCGATAGTCGACATTCCTTAAATCAATTAACCATTAACCGATTTAATTTAAAAAAAAAAAGTAGGCCTATTTGGAATTGATGAGTGACCATGACACCAATAGAAAAAATGCTTTAGACATTAAAAGTGCTTTATCTCCCCCCCCACCACACACACACGTGCAAACAACTCATAACTTATGTAAATAATTAACAAGTCGTTGCTAGATTTTGCAATGAACAAAAACTTTTAATTCTCCAGCACCAAATGGGCTTAACCGGCAGGTCCGGCAGCCTACATCTCCCGTGTAGGAAAAAAAAAAAAAAAAAGTAAAATTCAGCCTATTAAAATGAACAGCAAGTGGGTACATTTTCTAATGTATAAGCAGGGAGAGTGCTGTAACGAAAACTAGTGCCGCTATTGGGTATATTGATTCATTAATTTAATTCATGATGAACAGCCAACGTCTTAACAAAACGGAAAGCTGTGTCACTTTCACACCTCCCAAAAACAACAACAAAACCACAACACCCCACACCCCTATAGCTTATTTCAACCAGGGCAACCTGGTTACTGATTTTTATTTAGAAATGGCAACATGTCAACATGCTGTGGAGCTAATCTTGAACACTGTCCATGTACTGCGAGACCTGCGGCAGAGAATACCCATTCAGATGGCACCAATGTCCCTGGCATGCTCCTGAAAACCCTCTATACAAACCACACGAATGGACAAAATGTCTTTCTCCACCATTAAACAAATCCGAGTTATTTCTTCAGATCTCCAGGAATCACATCTTCGCCTGACTAACATGGAGGGCAAAGCTTGTTGTCAATCACACAATGCTTAGGGTTGTTTACTTCACTAGTACCGGCTAGTGGCCTAGTGGTAGCGTGTCCGCCTCTCGATCGGGAGTTCTATTCACAGTCGGGTCATACCAAAGACCATCATAAAAATGGTAGCTACTACCATCTGGCAAGGCACGCTGCAATACAGATGCGAGTGGGGAGTTAAACTCTCGTGGTTACCAGAGGACTAGCCCCCCACTGTAACCCTAGCTACGTAATAGGCGAGAGGCCGAGGGCTGTGGAAACGGAGATCTGCGCCGCTTGATGCGCCACACAGCGCAGGAAGGACTTTAACTTAACTAACTTACTTCACTAGTGGTACTGAATTGCGGTTGTACTACTGCTATATTTCAACCCTGCACAACATGGCTTGCATATAACCTTTTATAACGCTTTTTTTTTTTAAATGAACCGTTTAACTGATAGTATTAATTGGTTAAAACTCTATCAGTTAAACAGTGAATTCTGAACATCTCTACTTTGATTGCCATTACTAGTTGTGGAATACAAAACATATTATCATCATGTCATCTGTTCATTAGTGTAACAAAGTACACTAGGTTTATGTCACACTGAATTACATGATATCAGATGCTGGTCTCAGAGCATTTTTTCCAAGTACACGTTAATGGGCATGCCATCAGACATCTGTCTAGATGAATCCCCAAAGTAAATTTTAAAAATTATTTCCCAACACGACAATAATTACATCCTCCAAAGTCATTTTACCATTCACTGAATATTACCTTCCTACTGCAGAATAACTCATGTCTGAGAGAAGTATGGCACATGACAAATGTTCTACAATTCTTCTTGCAATAACCTTTCTTCCAGAGAGGTCCCCAAAGCTCTTATTGCGGCTTTAAATTACCATGAACTGAGACTTGCTGGTTAAATTATCTGAAAATTTTAGCCGGGGGTCTGGGGGCTGCAGGCCCCCAGCTGGTCCAGGGCAGCGCCCTGGTGGGGGGACAAGGGGGGGGCGAAGCCCCCCAAAGCTCCTGGGTTCTGGGGTTTTCTGACTTAAAAATTGTACTAAAATGGCAAGCAAACACACAAGAAAAAACTTGTCATGATTAACAAATTCAAGCCAATTTAATGGTCAACATGCAACTCTGAGCCCCTCTAGTAAATTCAATGATTCTTAGCTGACAAAAACCCAAAACATGAAATCTAAAAATGTCATTCTAAATTAAATCATCTGCATTAGAATAAATAGAAAATTGTATAAGGAAAAACAAAATTTATACTTTCAATTACTGTAGAAGTTGAACATACCTAAATGTGCCTTTTCAAACAAACATGATGCAACATAAGAATTCATCCACCGTTATTTATTAAACTCTATTGCTCCTGGTAGTCTCCCGGTTTGCTTCTTATGTATGGCAACTTCTAATATTTGATTAAGTTACTGTACACCCCGTTTAGACAGGGTAACAGGATTGACACAAAAAAATTAGTCATGCATAGACTACTTACCAAAACTGAAATTTTTAAGTAAATATTCTCAGATTCAGTTCATTCTGCCATCCATATAAAAGGTGAGAATATGTAGATCCTTGGCAACAAATAATTTCAATAATAGCTTTTGGGAGCATTTATTTTTGTTATGTGATTAATCACGGTAACAGAACTGACACAAACCTCTGGGACAGGTACAAAAATTAACAAAACATAAAAAAAATATCTTTTCTTAATGGCATTTTCAATTTGTGACATCATATGTCCATTGTGGTTTCCACAGTCTTGTCGTTGAACGTGAAAAGGTTTCAATTCCACCTTTGTCTAACATTAAGAATCATGTCTGAAAAAAAGTCTCTTTTCAGTGGGACAGCCATTTTTGCTCATTTTCGACCCTACAATTTGCTACAAAATACACATTTATGAACCAAAGTAGTCAAATTTTGAAATGTAAGGTAGAACTGATAATGTTTTATCATATGAGACCATAAAAAGGTTTTAGAAATCTCAAAATGTAAACAAAACACGTCCGGACAAAAAAAAAATACGTTTTCTGTGAAATTGACTCATATACAGAACTGTACAGTGTTCACTCACTTGAGGATTTTCATATGCAAGAATAAAAATCACTTTTTCACTAAACAACATTCACAAAAAATGTGTTTGCAATTAATTGGGATCCACTGTTTTTATCATTTCAACCGCGCATCAGACCCTCGGCCAATTGAAAATGTCTTTCATGCACTTTTCTCCCTCATGAGAATTTTGAAAAGTTGGCATGTATTATTTGCACTAACATTTTAATATTGAATAAACAAATCAAAATTGTCTATAATTACCTTACATCCATGCTGTGGGAAAAGTTTTGAGCGAAAATTAAAACTAACTTCGAGTGAAAAAGGTGAAATAATCTGTGATGAAGTTGGCAGAGACTCTGAGGTAAAGTGAGAGGAGGCGGGGGGGGTCAAGCATCACTGCCGCCTCACAGACTCACTTTCCCGGGTTAAACTCCCACCACTCCCCCTCTCTCTAGCTTTTGTTTTGTTTTCACTGAGTAACCATTTTGATTTGTAAACTAGAGCCGTGATTTAAACTGCTGTTTCTTCGGACGTAACTAAAACAAACTGAAATAAAAACCGCCCCTTCTTTTCTCCTCAGAAGATTTAGCCTCCGATGCTAACCTTTTCACCACAGCTTTCATAGCGTGCGCATGCACATCCAGGAAGCAAAAGATGAAGCGAGGCCCCGTTGCCACGGCAACCTTCGTCACCCCGCGAAAACATACCCAACTGTCGCACGTGCAGTGACACCATCACCACTCACAGGTTTATTATGGGGAAAGAAATGAGCTTTTTTCTTCTTCCCCATGTTTATTTACTTTAAAAACACACACACACACACACCAAACTGATGATCAGGTGCATCTTTACGCTCGATCACGGAGGCTGCCATCTTTCAACTCTTTGTTTGAAGCGAGCTTACGTACAGCTATCTAACAAGCACGTTCATTGGTTGTTACAGGGCGATGGGCCAATCACGTACCTCGTTTCATCTCAATGACGGAATTACTGAAAGTCGGAACGAATAGGCTATGAATGCGGATTTTTGAGCGAAAAATCGGAACATTTTTTTTTTTCAAATTTTGAGGTGAAAAAAGCGGAATTCCGCGAATTCGCGGAAAAATCACATCCCTGTTTAAACTTTTGCAAAGCGTCTTGTAGCATATCAAATCAAAATCAAATCAAGTTTATTTGTATAGCGCTTTTAACAATAAACATTGTCACAAAGCAGCTTTACAGAATTTGAACGACTTAAAACATGAGCTAATTTTATCCCTAATCTATCCCCAATGAGCAAGCCTGTGGCGACGGTGGCAAGGAAAAACTCCCTCAGACGACATGAGGAAGAAACCTCGAGAGGAACCAGACTCAAAAGGGAACCCATCCTCATTTGGGCAACAACAGACAGCCTGACTATAATATTAACAGTTTTAACGGGTATAACCCTCAACTGTCCTCATGGGGCCGTCCTTCACAGGAGCGGTGTGATAAAACTCCGACCAGACAGTGGGCACCAGGATGGATCAAGCAGGTCCGAGGGGCAGAAGAGGCCAGCATCTCAATTCCAGGATCAACATGTAACTCAGAGGGACAGATTTGGGGGGGTGGGGGGAGAGAGAGAGAGAAAGAAAACACGTTGTTAGGTATGCCCTAAAAATGACAAGTATTAAATCTGTGTGGTAGGCTCGCAGAGACGAGAGTCTTTACATCAGGCATAACACACAACAATGGCATGTTAATATGGTAAAAAATATCATGACCTGCTCTGGCTGGATGCTTGATTGGGTGATGGGAGCACACTCCTCAGCAATGATGAGATGCAGATGGGACCCTTAGGGCTGGCCAAGACAATTCAGTTACATTTCACCGGGTCTGGGACATGCGACAGAATGTCTGACGGCCGATTCCCTGCAGGCTACGATAGCCAGTCGAGGTCTCCACCCTCTCCACCAAAAGATTTCCTGTTGACTCCATGTAACTCAAAGGGACAGATTTGGGGTGGGGGGGAGGGAAAGAAAACACAGGTTGTTAGGTATGCCCAATGTCACCTGAATAAGTAGGAGCAGTATACATATTGCACCGAGTACAAGCAGGGACTCCGGCAACTAAGTATGACAGCATAACTAAAAGGAGAGAGCCAGAAGGTAACACAGGCATGAGGGAGCCCCGGGACATAAAGCAGCCAGCCACTACACCGTCAACAAACTCGAGTGAGCAAGCGAGTGGGGACTGACAGCATCCATACATCCCAGTTTACCAAAACACTATGTCTGATCTACTCCTTTACCTCATAAACACCATTAACAAAAGGCTTGACTAAACAGATATGTTTTCAGCCTAGACTTAAATGCTGAGACTGTGTCTGATTCCCGAATATTACTTGGAAGGCTGTTCCATAACTGTAGGGCTTTGTAAGAAAAGGCTCTGCCCCCTGATGTAGCCTTCACTATACGAGGTACCAGCAGATAGCCTGCACCTTTTGATCTAAGTAGGCGTGGCGGGTCATAGAGGAGCAGAAGTTCACTCAGGTACTGTGGTGCGAGACCATTTAGTGCTTTAAAGGTCAATAGTAGTATTTTATAATCAATACGAAATTTGACTGGGAGCCAATGCAGTGTGGATAAGACAGGTGTGATGTGGTCATATTTTCTAGTTCTAGTAAGGACTCTTGCTGCTGCATTTTGAACTAACTGGAGCTTGTTTATGCACTTATTGGAACATCCAGACAGTAAGGCATTACAATAATCCAACCTGGAGGTAACGAAAGCATGGACTAGTTTTTCTGCATCATGCAATGACATTAAATTTCTTATCTTTGCAATATTTCTGAGATGAAAGAAAGCTATCCGGGTGATGTTATCAATGTGAGTTTCGAATGAAAGACTGGGGTCAATAATCACTCCGAGGTCTTTTACTGCTGCACGTGAAGAAACAAAAAGGCCATCTAGAGTCAATGTGTAATCAGAAAACTTACTTCTAGCTGTATGTGGTCCTAGCACAAGTACTTCAGTTTTGTCAGATTTAAGCAGAAGGAAATTAATAAGCATCCAGTGTCTAATGTCCTTAACACATTCCTCAATTCTATTAAGCTGGTGTCTCTCATCAGGCTTTGCAGAGACATACAACTGTGTGTCATCAGCATAACAGTGGAAACTAATACAATGTTTACGAATAATATCGCCCAGAGGTAACATATATAGAGAAAAAAGCAGTGGACCCAAGACAGAACCTTGTGGAACACCAAACTTTACCTCAGTACGTCTAGAAATATCACCATTTATATCAACATACTGATAACGATCAGTTAGATAAGACCTGAGCCATGAGAGGGCCATTCCCTTAACTCCCACAACATTTTCTAGTCTATCCAGAAGAATGGAATGATCAATGGTATCAAATGCTGCACTAAGGTCAAGCAACACAAGTAGCGAGACACAGCCCTGATCAGACGCCAACAGTAGGTCGTTTACTACTTTAACCAGTGCTGTCTCTGTGCTATGATGAGGTCTAAATCCTGACTGATACATTTCATGGATGTTATTCCTATGTAAATATGAGCATAACTGCTGTGCCACAGCTTTTTCAAGGATCTTGGAGATAAAGGGGAGGTTTGATATTGGCCGATAATTAGACAGCTGACAGGGATCAAGGTCAGGTTTTTTAATCAGGGGTTTGATAACTGCTAGTTTAAAGGATTTGGGTACATAGCCAATCATAAGAGAAGAATTTATTATTTTTAGAAGCGGTTCAATTACTCCAGGCATTATCTGTTTGAATAGATGTGTCGGTAAGGGATCTAGTACGCAAGTTGAGGCTTTTGATGTAGAGATTAATGAAAGTAATTCAGTTTCTTTTAGGGGAGTAAAACATTCTAACTGATGATCTGATACAGTTATATTGTTAACTACAAGGTCACTTTCATTGTCTAACCTTAAATTAGTAGTTTGAATTTTTTGTCGGATATTCTCAATTTTGTCATTAAAAAAATTCATGAAGTCGTTGCTACTACATACTGCAGGTGTGCATGTGTTGATAGTGGACTTATTCCTGGTTAATTTTGCTATTTAACCAGCTATTTAGTATTAAATATTAAGTATAAGTATTTTGCTATTTAGTATTAAATAGGAATCTAGGATTATTTTTGTTATCTTCTATTAGGGAGGAGAAATATGTTGATCTCGCAGCACTAAGAGCTTTTCTATACTTCAGGAAGCTCTCCTTCCAAGCTAATTTGAACACTACCAATTTTGTTTGACGCCATTTACGTTCCAATTTTCGAGTGGTCTGTTTTAATGTGCGAGTGTCGTTATACCAGGGTGCTAATTTTTTGTCTCTGACCATTTTCCTTTTTAGAGGAGCTACATTATCTAAAGTATGGCGGAATGTTGACTCTAAGCATTCAGTTGCCTGATCAAGTTCTGCAGGGGCTGACAGTGACCCAATCAAAGTTGATAACTCTGGGAGATCATTTATAAAGCTCTGTGCAGTAGTTGACGTGAAAGTACGTTTAATACAGTAGCGTGGTGAGGTGCATATATTATTACTCAGACATATTTTGAATGAGATGAGGCAATGATCTGAGATAACTTCAGACTGTGGAAGTATGACTATATTGTCTACGTTTAATCTGAATCTGAATAGATCAAGGGTGTGACCACCATTATGGGTCGGTCCTATGACATTCTGCTTAATCCCAACTAAATCTAAGATGGACACAAACACGGTTTTTAAAGGGTCTTCTGGGTTATCGAAGTGAATATTAAAATCTCCGACAACTAAAGCTTTGTCTAAGGAAATAACCAGATCTGAGAGAAAATCTGCAAATTCAGAAAGAAACTCAGAATATGGCCCCGGAGGCCTGTAAATAATAAGCAATGGAATTAACTGGGTAGACTTATTTTTCGAGGCTACATACATTATATGAGTATGAAGAACTTCAAATGTATTAAATTTATAACTAGGTTTTTGTGTTACACCTAGATAATCGTTATAAATAACCGTGACGCCTCCTCCTCTGCCAGTTAGACAAGGCTGGTGTATATAACTGTATCCAGGAGGACTCGCTTCATTTAATGCTATATATTCATTTGGCTTAATCCATGTTTCTGTTAAACACAGTACATTAAACTCCTGATCAGTAATGAGTTCATTAACCATTAGCGCTTTAGATGTAAGAGATCTAATATTTAATAGCCCCACCTTTAGATCAAAGGTGCTGGCAGCAGCTGTACAGTCAGTATGATCTAATTTTATAATGATTAGGTTACTGGAACAAACTCGCTGAAAATTTCTACCTTTTTGTTGAGCTCGGGGAACAGACACAGTCTCGATGTAGTGGGCCCTGAGTGACGACTCTGTGCAGCTAGCAGACAGTTGGTTTAGCCTGTTCGTCTGCTCCCTGGCCTTGGCTCTGGATTGTCAGAAATTAACTAGGCCTGTTCTGAGACTATGACCTATGCTGCAGGAAATGAGAGCAGCACCTTCCTGAGTGGGATGGATACCGTCCCGCCCTAACAGGCCAATAGTGCCCTCAAAATTAGCCCAATTATCTATAAAGCCCACACTGTTTTCAGAGCACCACCTGGACAGCCAGCAGTTCAGCGACCATAACCTGCTGTAAGCTACATCGCCACGCCGCATTGGGATGGGGCCAGAGCATACTACAGCATCGGACATCGCCTTCGCTAATTTAAACACCTCTACAAAGTTACTCTTCGTAACCTCAGACTGACGAAGGCGTATATCATTAGCTCCTGCATGGATAACTATCTTTGAGAACCTGTGCTTGCCTAGGACCCTAAGATTACCTGCTATGTCCGGCGCCCTGGCTCCCGGTATACACCTGACTAAAGCTGCTGGTGCCCCTAAAGGCTGAGCTAATTTCACGTGCCGTATGATAGAGTCCCCTATAACCAGAGCTCTTTCAGGTTTCTCAGCAGGTGCATCACTAAGGAGAGCAAACCTGTTCGACACATGACGCGGAGAGGAGTGGTGCTCCCGTGGGCGAGCCACAGCGGTAGCTTTGGCTCTACGCTTATGCCGCCGAGCCGTCACCCATTCGCCCCGCTGTAAGGGCTCTAATGCCGGAGTTGGGGGATTGCTAACTCCACCTAGGGCGTCCAGACTTTCCCTAACAGAAACTACACTGTTCTCACGCTCACTAACCTGCTCTAAAGCCTGGACACGCGCTTCTAGCACTGTAATCTTCTCCGTCAGAGAGCTAACTAATCTGCACTTATCACAAATAAAGCTAATAAAGCTATCGCTAGTGACGGAGGAAGAATGACTAAACATCCTGCACTCAGCACACTGAACAGGCTGAAGGTGTGCCATAATGAAAAGATTCACGTACCTCAAATGAAGATCTGTTGATATTAAAGCAGATCAGATGTGGATGGCCTCCGCTTGTGGTCTTTACACAGGAGGAGAGAAAAAGAAAGCTTCCGATCTCGGCGTTCTTCCGAAAAAAAAAAGAGAAAAAAACGAAGAAAAAAAACGGAAAAAGGAAAGCAAAAGTGAAAAGTACAAAAATGAAAGCGACAGTACAATAAAAATGAAGAGGATACTGGAAATTTATTTGTAGAAAAAAAAAGTTAAAAAAGGATTAGTAATTAACGCCGGCACTCGCGGGAAAAAAGGACTCGGCGCGAACAACTCAGGAAGCATATGGCACCAAAATTTTAAGGAAATTGTTTATACCCATGGTGTCCACCTATACCACTATTCAGCTGCACATCTAACTCAATATAATAATAAATAAAACAATTAAAAAAAAAATACAGGACTTACCCAAACATGAGACCGTGCCAGAGACAACTGCTATGAACTGGGTAAAAAGCAGGTCATTAATTGGGTGGTCAATCAGGGAGATACTCAGAGAGTGAGGCTGCAAAGCAAGTCCCGCCTTGACTTCAGCCTCTGGTAAAGCCACCTATGCAGGCAACATAATGAAAAACATTATTAGCAAGAGAATGTATAATTACAACCCCGATTCCAAAAAAGTTGGGACAAAGTACAAATTGTAAATAAAAACGGAATGCAATGATGTGGAAGTTTCAAAATTCCATATTTTATTCAGAATAGAACATAGATGACATATCAAATGTTTAAACTGGGAAAATGTATCATTTAAAGAGAAAAATTAGGTGATTTTAAATTTCATGATAACAACACATCTCAAGAAAGTTGGGACAAGGCCATGTTTACCACTGTGAGACATCCCCTTTTCTCTTTACAACAGTCTGTAAATGTCTGGGGACTGAGGAGACAAGTTGCTCAAGTTTAGGGATAGGAATGTTAACCCATTCTTGTCTAATGTAGGATTCTAGTTGCTCAACTGTCTTAGGTCTTTTTTGTCGTATCTTCTGTTTTATGATGCGCCAAATGTTTTCTATGGGTGAAAGATCTGGACTGCAAGCTGGCCAATTCAGTACCCGGACCCTTCTTCTACGCAGCCATGATGCTGTAATTGATGCAATATGTGGTTTGGCATTGTCATGTTGGAAAATGCAAGGTCTTCCCTGAAAGAGACGTCGTCTGGATGGGAGCATATGTTGCTCTAGAACCTGGATATACCTTTCAGCATTGATGGTGTCTTTCCAGATGTGTAAGTTGCCCATGCCACACGCACTAATGCAACCCCATACCATCAGAGATGCAGGCTTCTGAACTGAGCGCTGATAACAACTTGGGTCGTCCTTCTCCTCTTTAGTCCGAATGACACGGCGTCCCTGATTTCCATAAAGAACTTCAAATTTTGATTCGTCTGACCACAGAACAGTTTTCCACTTTGCCACAGTCCATTTTAAATGAGCCTTGGCCCAGAGAAGACGTCTGCGCTTCTGGATCATGTTTAGATACGGCTTCTTCTTTGAACTATAGAGTTTTAGCTGGCAACGGCGGATGGCACAGTGAATTGTGTTCACAGATCATGTTCTCTGGAAATATTCCTGAGCCCATTTTGTGATTTCCAATACAGAAGCATGCCTGTATGTGATGCAGTGCCGTCTAAGGGCCCGAAGATCATGGGCACCCAGTATGGTTTTCCAGCCTTGACCCTTACGCACAGAGATTCTTCCAGATTCTCTGAATCTTTTGATGATATTATGCACTGTAGATGCTGTTCACTGTTCAAACTCTTTGCAATTTTACACTGTCAAACTCCTTTCTGATATTGCTCCACTATTTGTCGGCACAGAATTAGGGGGATTGGTGATCCTCTTCCCATCTTTACTTCTGAGAGCCGCTGCCACTCCAAGATGCTCTTTTTATACCCAGTCATATTAATGACCTATTGCCAATTGACCTAATGAGTTGCAATTTGGTCCTCCAGCTGTTCCTTTTTTGTACCTTTAACTTTTCCAGCCTCTTATTGCCCCGTCCCAACTTTTTTGAGATGTGTTGCTGTCATGAAATTTCAAATGAGCCAGTATTTGGCATGAAATTTCAAAATGTCTCACTTTCGACATTTGATATGTTGTCTATGTTCTATTGTGAATACAATATCAGTTTTTGAGATTTGTAAATTATTGCATTCCATTTTTATTTACAATCTGTACTTTGTCCCAACTTTTTTGGAATCGGGGTTGTACATTTCAGATTCAATTTTAGCAACTTGTTTAGATGTAGGAGGGTTGAGCTAATAGAGACATACCCCAGGAGACTTGCAGCTGTCATTGCAGCAAAAGGTGGCTCTACAAAGTATTAACTTTGGGGAGGTGAATCCTTATGCACACTCCAGGTTTCTGGTTTTTCATTTTATTGTTTGTGTCACAATAAAACAACAATGTTCATCTTTAAAGTTGTAGGCATGTTGTGTAACTCTTTTAGTACCATTTGAGTTACACAACATGCCTACAACTTTAAAGATGAACATTGTTGTTTTATTGTGACACAAACAATAAAATGAAAAACCAGAAACCTGGAGTGTGCATAAGGATTCACCTCCCCAAAGTTAATACTTTGTAGAGACACCTTTTGCTGCAATGACAGCTGCAAGTCTCCTGGGGTATGTCTCTATTAGCTCAGCACATCTAGCTACTGGGCTTTTTGCCCATTCTTCAAGGCAAAACTGCTCCAACTCCTTCAAGTTAGTGTACAGCAATCTTCAAGTTATGCCACAGATTCTCAATTGGATTGAGGTCTGAGCTTTGATTAGGCCATTCCAAGACATTTAAAATGCTTCCCTTTAAACCACTCCAGTGTAACTTTAGCAGTATGTTTTGGGTCATTGTCCTGCTGGAATGTGAACTTTCGTTCCAGTCTCAAACCTCTGGCCGACTCAAACAGGTTTTCCTCCAGAATTGCCATCCATCTTTCCCTTCAGTCCTGACCAGCTTTCCTGTCCCTGCAGATGAAAAATTTCCCCACAGCATGATGTTGCCACTACCATGCTTCACAGTAGGAATGGTGTTCTCAGGGTGTTGGGTTTGCACCACACATGGCATTTCCCATGATGGCCAAAAAGATCAAATTTAGTCTCATTTGACCAGAGACTCTTCTTCCATGGGTTTGGGGAGTCTGCCACATACTGTTGGGCAAACTCCAAACATGTTTTCTTAAGCAATTACTTTTTCTGGCCACTCCTCCATAAAGCCCTGCTCTGTGGAATGTACAGCTTAAAGTGGTCCTATGGACAGATACTCCCATCTCTGCTGTGGATCTTTGCAGCTCCTTCAGTGTTCTCTTTGGTGTCTTTGTTGCATTTCTGATTAATGCCCTCCTAGCCTGGTCTGTGAGTTTTGGTGGGTGGCCTTCTTGTCAGGTTTATAATGGTGACATATTCTTTCCATTTTGCTATAATGGATTTAGTGGTGCTCCCTGGGATATTCAAAGTTTTTTTTTTTTAATATAACCCAACCCTGATTTACACTTCACAGCTTTGTCTCTGACATATTTGGAGTGCTGCTTGACTTTCATGTTGCTTGCTTAGTAGTGTTAAAGTCAGGATCTTTCCAGAATAGGTTGATTTATATAGACATCATAATTTAATAATAATTTATTGCTTACAGCGCACAAATTAACATGAAATATATGATCAAATGAGCCATCATGTGACATGATACTGATTGCATACAGGTGGATTTTAATCAACTAATTATGAGACCTATGAAGTGAATTGGTTGGACTAGCTCTTATTTAGGGGTTTCATACGAAAGGGGGTGAATACCTATGCACACTCCAGATTTCGTCCCCCCCCCATCTTATTGTTTGTGTCACAATAAACACAATTTGCAACTTTCAAGTTGTAGGCATGTTGTGCAAATCAAATGGTGCCAACTCTGCAAAAATCCATTTTAATTCCATCTTGTAATGCAACAAAAACAGGACAAACACCAAGGGTGATGAATACTTTTGCAAGACTGCATGTGAAAGCTGTAATACCTGTACACTGTAGTCTCCTGGTTTGGCTTGGAAGCAGAATGCTCCCTGGTGGTTGCTCTCAACCACACGGATCAGAGGCTGGTCATGTCCTTGGCTTGAAAGCATGACTTTATAGCGCCCTAGATGTTTTATACCCTCTGGTATATGAGCAATGGAGATTTGACCACACATGCTGAAACTGAAAATAATCAAAAAAGGAACACATTTACAGCCACACCACCCTATGCAGTATACTCAAATTCAAAATGATTAAATCAACATTAGCTTGATATCTGGTCAGTACCACACTGAATACTTTGTAACTTGATTTTATGACCTTTTTTGGCTAGAATTTGAGATCTTAATTTTATTTCTACATTTATTTAAATCAAAGTAGTATACATTTCTACTTCTGTGCTCTCATGTTTGCTATAATAAGATTACAACCCTTGTAGCCCTGCTCCCTACAATACTATATTGTATATAAGTAGTTGACTATTATTTCAATCATGTACTAGGGAGATGAGAAGACTGATACTAACCCCCCCCCCCCCCCCCCATTAATCAATATTCCATGAAAATCCATCCAGGCCTTACCCTGCTGTGATAATGTCAGGCAGTTGAGGGGTACTAGGTGCAATCTTCACTGTGATCGGCTCGAAAAACATGAGCTCCTTATGAGTGTTGATGGTGTAGGTGCCAGTGGTCATATTCTCCAATCGGAATGAACCATCCTCTCTAGTTAGTACTGTGGACAACAACAAAGGACAGGCAAAGATTTTTTTTTAAAATATGTAATCCTGCTGAGACAGGCATAGAAGTCAGTTACTCTTCATAATTCTGGATACAAGTGTCTTAATTAAGGCTGTCATTCATATTGCATGATCAAGCAGTTAACTCGCCTCTGACTGGCAGATTAAAAATGCATTTGTCTATTAACAGCTACCCTTTTTTTTTAACCCTATCAAGTTCTCTACTCTAGTGGTTCTCCTCTTTACATGTCTGGTTTTGACTCCCTAAACATCTTGCAATGGCCTCCCCTCTGGACTCCCTCTAAATCAGGGGTACTCAAATAGAAATGATGAGGGGCCACATTTTTTTTTCCATTTACTCAAAGGGCCATTTATTGAGATATTGTATGATACATGCCATAATAATGTAACGCATTTATTTTAACATTTCCTTGTCATTGAACACAACAGTATTAGGGCCTACCTAAAATAAAAATATATTTTTCATTTGGGCATAAAAAACTGAATAAAATAAATAAAACAAATAAATAACTGAATAAAACATTACCCTGTTAATAATCCAAAACAAATACCCTTCAAGCTGCCCATTTTCTGTGCTTTGGTTAACAAACTCAAGAACTAACTCACACTCTCAATATTGCTTAATGGGAGAAATGGCCTCGTGTGTCTTTGGCCAATGTTTGGAACCTTGGTTTGAATGGTGTGATAGCCAGGGAGACACACTGATGTGTATGTTCATTAGTGAGCCGGTTGCGGTATTGGTTTTTGACAATGTTCATGGTGGAGAACGCGGATTCACAACGGTATGTTGACCCAAACATGGTCAAGATGTGAATAGCCATCTTCTTGAGCAGAGGGAAATTGGCCGCAGTTACCAGCTTTGACCAGAAGGTGATGACGTCACACTGAGCCTCCTTCAGTGCAATGTTCTCCTGCAGGTCAATGAGCTCATTTTGCAGTGCAGGACATTTTTATTGCCGCGACACTTTCTTGGCAGATTAAACACAAAGGTTGAGTGCTGGACGGTGGAAGAAAGAACGCAAACCTTTATGTCCATTCTGGTTGGAATTGGCGGTTCTCACTGTCCAGTTTTCTTTTTGGTGCAAACTTCGAGCATGCCATTGTGGCTACAGCCGGTAAACTGACTGTCTGGAGTTTTGCGAGGGCTTAGATTAGCCTTGCTATTTGTTTATCGTTGCCATGGAGGTAATCCTCACATCTCGTCGCAGCGCGAGGGGCGCTCTTTCAAAATAAGAGCGGACAGCGCGATTGAAAAAAAAAACGAAAAAAAAAAAAACACACAGAACAGCTCGCGGGCCAGAAATAGACCCCCCCCGGGGGCCTAAAATGGCCCGGGGGCCGCTATTTGAGTATGGGGGCTCTAAATCATACTACAGCAAGCTTTGCTTCACCGCACCAAATTTATTAAGCACGTATTTATTAAACACGCCATGTTTTATTACAAACCAACATTCTACAAAATGATTTATGTAAGTGCAATAATCACGATAGTCAAAGAAAGTGTCACCTTAATACCTCTAAAAACAAGATGTAGGCCACCCCATCTCCCAGCCTCAATACAAGCACAGGAAATTGAGGTGGTGGACTCCTACAAATACCTGGGGGTCCTATTGAATGACAAGCTGGACTGGTCCCTGAACAGTGATGCTCTCTACAAGAAGAGGCAGAGCTGCCTCTTCTTCTTGTGGAGGCTGAGGTCCTTTGATGCGTGTGATGAGATGCTGCATATATTTTAATCACACTGTGATGGCCGGTGTTCTCTTTTATGTTGCTGTGGGTTGGGGGTGTAGTCTAACGGACAAAAACACCAAGCGGCTGGACAAGCTGGTGAAAAAAAGCCAGCTCAGTGCTTGGTAGGAGGCTGGACTCACTTAGAACTGGGGTGGAGAGGGGTATATTGAACAAACTGAAAGCTATAATGGACAACAGCAGACACCCTCTCCACAGCCTCCTTGTTGGGCAGAGGAGCAGCAGTGGCCAGCAGCTCCTCTCATTGCACTGCAGATCTGAGTGGTTTAGAAGGTCCTTTATCCCCACTGCAATAAGACTTTTTAATGCCCTCTAACCCCCTCCCCCATCTTGCACTTTCTATTTATTTATTTTAATCATTATTTGTTCTGTCTATTTAGTTTCTTGGTTATAACTGGTGGAATGATTGTTTTTTAAAGGAGCTGCTGGATATTTGAATTTCCCCTTGAGGATAAATAAAAGTATTCTCCATCCATCCATCCATGTGGATATATCAGTTATAGATGAATGACTGCTCTTGGGAGTGCTGTCTGGGGGATCGGAAGTCACGGGTGTTCAGCTTAGGCATGCACACTTGCCCTTTACACACACTGATATTCCTCCACATTCTTTGAATTATTTAATGATGATATGCACCATAGAGGGTGAAATATCCAAATCCCTTCACATCTTTCTTTGAGGTACATTGCTTTTAAACACTTCAATTATTTTCTCATGCATCTGTTGATAAACTGAGGAGGAAAGATCAGCCAAGGATCTCCAAAGATGAGGCTTTTCCTGGATATTGATTTTGTACCAAATCATGATTACAGTCACCTGTTGGCATCACTTCTTCCAAATCACATCATTATTTAATTGTTTTATCTCTTATTACTAGCCCTAAATTATCCTCAACCCAACTTTTTGTAGAATGTGTTACAGGCCTGAAACACAGGAACGGATGTATATTAAAGTGCATATCATGGGTAAATTCAGGAGCAAGATCAATGTCATTCTCCTATTTTATATTAAACTTTGGTCAAATATCTGTAACATTCTGCATTCTCTGCAATATTTTTTTACCTTGCACAATACCAGAAAAATTCAGTTGAAATCAAGCCATTTGAGGCGAATTGGTCCACCTCTGAAAAAACTTGGCATTTGAATTTCCCGGCAAACATTGATTTTCGTGACGTCATCTGCGGGACGCCTCCGTCTGAATCCTACGTCAGCGCTGGTTTGTTTATGAGAAAACGACCTGGTGGTTTTCTGCAAATTTCTTCAATGTTATCGCGTAATTATTAAAATGGTTAACAGATGTATCGTAGGAGGGTGTAGCAACACCAATCTTGATGGGATTAGTACTCATCATTTTCCAAAAGACCGGACAATGAGAGAGAAATGGGAGCGCTTGGTCTACACAGGCTGTGCACTTAAACCGTGCAAAGCTCGTGCAGCCTGCTCACGCTTCCGCAGATGATGTCACAAATCTGGCTCCAGACTCCCTTGAGATTTTTCCAGACGCATTTATTATTTTATTTTTTTTCTGCTGTAGACAGATGGCCTTGTGCAAAATTACCCTTCTGGATGAGTGTGTAAAGGGACATACTTTCATATAAAACAAACAAACAAACAAACAAACAAACAAACAAACAAACAAACAAACCGAAATTGGCCCAGAATATGCACTTTAACAAATGAAATGAAGTTGACCAGACAAAAAACATGAAATATCTTGGGTTCATAGTGTCTGCAATGAAATACAAGTCAGTCAAAAGTATTTAACTTTAACTTCCAGCGCTGCGTGAGCAGCCGCCAGTTTCAGCAGCTCTTACTTTTCTTACTATTTTTGTTTTCTTTTTATGGTCTTTAGTCGTACCCTTCTTAGCACTTACCCTTACTCGTTCACATGCTAGTATGGATGTGCTTTTGGTGAGACTACTTGTGTTTTTTACTTGTTTTGGGAACTTTTTAAAACAACATTAGGAGAGCCATTCAGTCATGGCTCAGTTGTTTGCACCCGTGATCAGCTGATAGCATTGTGCAGCACGAGGATATTCCCTGAGGTGAAACACAAGATCCCCGTGGAAATAAGGAGGACAAGGGGATGCAAAGCTGGAGTTAAGCGCCATGAGAGGAAAAGACGGTATAAACCATCCATGCCATCTTATTACGGGGAACGTAAGATTTTTGTTTAAGACCCTAATAAGATGGAAGAGCTCACAGCGCTTACCAGGCTGCAGAGGGAGTATCTGGAGTGCAGCATCATGTGCCTCACAGAGAGCTGGTGGAACGAACTCACTCCAGATTCACTTATCACTCTGGATCAGGGTTGGACAGTAATGAAGTACATTTACTTGAGTGCTGTACTTAAGTACACTTTGAGTATCTGTAGTTTGAGTAATTTTTTTGGAAACTTATGACTTTAACTTCACTACATATGGAAGATAAATATCATACTTTTTACTCCACTACATTTCTATCAAGGTCATCGTTACTCATTACTATGAAGCAGCTTTGAAAGTGGATGTTTTTTCTTTTCTAAAACGTGACTATTTTTTTTTCCTCTCTGCAGGTGACACCGAGACAGCCTATCAGTAATCACTAGGGTCACATGACATCTATAGACTGTATAAAATCAAAGTTCAGTGATTTCTCAGCAACATTATTTGAACATGATCAGTTGATGGCAGAATGGAAGGAGGCAGTTCTTCTGGGGAATGCACACACCCATGGCTATACCTAGAACCTATGTTTCAGTTTTCTGAAAGGACTAAAGATTCATTTTGTTTTAAATGTTGGCCTAAAACGAACCACATCACAGCCTACAAAAACTCGCCATCCAACCTGCAGAAGCACATTGAGGTATGTAAAAGTTTTATTCCAAGAGAATGCTTGTAATGAAGTTGTCTGTGCTTTTAGAGCTAGCCATAATGTTGCAATAGCTATGCAGTCTGGTTAGTCAAATGACTTTCTATGGATTTTCCTGCAAAGATACCATAGCCTTGCCCGTGGCTAACGTCAACACACAGCTAGTTAACTTGGACACTGTTAGTTAGCATGTAAAAACGAAGTTATGCTAACATGAATAACATTAACTTATCTGAAGTCCATTCAGAAATGTTTTAGCATAATCTTGCCAAATAAACAATGTTTTCTCGTAACATTAGCTACCCAATATGATTTAGAGTTTGAAAAGAGTTTGCTAGCATGTTGGGTGGCACTTCACTGACTAGCTAGCTTAACGTTAAACCACCATGATGGCACAGCATGCGTTCATTTTGTAAATCCAGTCGGTTGCTTCAGAGGCATTAGGTTTTGTAAGCGTTGTAGCAATAATACAACAATGCGTTGACATAAAATGCACTTTTGATACTCAAGTATTTTTAAAAGCAAGTACTTCAGTACTTTAACTTAAGTAAAATTTTGACTGGACAACTTTCACTTGTATTGGAGTAACATTTGACCAGCATGATCTGTACTTTGACTTAAGTAATGAAGTTAGATACTTTGTGCACCTCTGCTCTGGATGGTTTTCAACTCGTGAGAGCAGACACGAGAATGAATGAGACTGGTAAGAGAAAGGGCGTGGGGGGCAGCAGCGATGTTTGTGAACGAGAGTTGGTGTAATCCGGGCACATTAGTGTTAAAGAGCAGCACTGCACATGGAACATTGAGCTGCTAGCTGTTAGCATTCGGCTGTACTACCTCCCAAGGGAGTTCCCGCATGTTATCACGATAACTGTGTACATCCTGCTGGTGGCCGATGCCGCAGCAGCCTGTGAGCTTTTACACACTAATACCACAGCTGCAAACATCCCACCCACAACCCTTCCTCCTAATATCAGGGGACTTTATTCATGCTACCCTGTCCTCCACTCTCCCACTTTCACTCAGTATGTTGACTGCTATACCAGGGACAATAAGACACTGGACTTACTGCATGCAAACATCAAAGATGCATACAGCTCATCACCCCTTTACCCCCCCCCGGGCTACTCCGACCACAACCTGGTTCATCTAGTGATCTGGTTCATCTGGTGAACAACCAACCCCCCACCACCACCACTAGGTGTGTGAGAAAATGGTCGGAGGAGAGCAGCATAGGACTGAGGAATTGTTTTGAGACCACAGACTGAGAAGTGCTGTGTAGTCCACATGGGGAGGACCTTGACAGTCTTACTCACTGCATCACAGACTACATTAATTTCTGTGTGGAGAGCACTGTGCTGACCAGGACACAAACCGTGGGTGACTCCTGACCTGAAAACCCTGCTGAATGAGGGGAAAAAAGGGCCTTCAGATCTGGGGACAAAGAAGAGCTGAGGAGACTGCAGAAGGAGCTCAAGAGGGAGATAAGAAAGAGCAAGGAGTGCTATAGGAGGAAGCTGGAGGAACGCCTGCAACAGAACACACGAAAGGTGCGGAGGGGCCTGAAAACCATCTCTGGCCACAGTAAAGACAGTGGGAGGGGTCCTGAATCTGGAGACCTGGAATGGGCAAACAAACTGAACCTGTTTTTCAACAGGTTTGGATTTTGCCCCCACTACCTCCCTTCCCCCACCTACTACATTCAGAGCCACCCATCACCCCTCCCTCCTGCAGCCTCTCCATAACAGTTAATCAGGTGAAAAGGGAGCTCAAGAACAACAAAACAAGGAAAACTACAGGTCCTGACAGCATCAGCTCCAGACTGCTAAGGGACTGTGTAAACCAATCCTGTGAAGTGATTCTGCACATCTTCAACCTGAGCCTCAGTTTGAAAAGGGTTCTAGTCCTGTGGAAAACCTCCTGTGTGGTTCCGGTTCCAAAAGACTGCGCACTCCAGGGAACCAAACCATTTTAGACCTGTAGCCTTGACCTCTCACCTGATTAAGACTATAGAGAGGATCATCCTCAATCACCTCAGACCCCTTGTGAATGTGGAATTGGACCCACTGACATAGTAATCTGCAGCACAGAAGCCCCCCAGGGTACAGTACTCCCCCCCCCCTTTATCCTGTACACCTCGGACTTCAGATATATAAAACATGCACCTGCCATCTCCAGAAGTTCTCGGACAACACAGCCATTGCTGAATGTGTGTCAGAGGGGAATGAACAGGAATACAGGGAGGTCATCAATGACTGTCAACTGGTGTGGAAATGACCTCCACATCAATGCCAGGAAGACAAGGGAGTTGATGGTCGATTTCCACAGGTGAGTGTCATAGATTACACCAGTGAACATCCTGGGTACAGACACGGAGATCATGAGGGAATACAAATACCTGGGTGTTCACCTAAACAATAAACTGGCCTGGACTACCAACATAGATGCTTTGTACAAGAACGGCCAAAGTTGTCTCCACCTGCTGAGGAGACGGAGGTCCTCTGGAGTGTGCAAGACACTGCTGAGGACATTCTACAACACTGTGGTAGCATCAGCCATCTTCTTCACCGTGGTCTGCTGGGGATGTGGAAGCTCAGGGAGAGAAAGGAAAAGGCTTAACAAGCTGGTGAAAAGGGCTGCGTTTTCCTGGACTGCCCTCTAAAAGGTGTGTGAGAGGAGTATGTTAGCTAAACTAATGTCAATAATGGGCAACACCTCTCACCCCCTACACAAACTGTTGGCGTTCTGAGTAGCTCCTTCAGAAGCAGACTGCTGCGCCCACGGTACAAGAAGGAACGCTACTGCAGGTCTTTCATCCCAACTGCTGCCAGACTTTTCAATGACAGCCTGGCATAATGTAGCACTGTTTTCTCAATGTCACTGTGGCAGCAGGGGCATGGTCAAGCGTCACTCTGTGACCGGAGGGTGGAGTCAGGGAAGGTAAGTGGCAGAATCACTGCACCTGATGTTGGTTAATCTGTGTGTGTGTCTTCCCCAGTGACCACGCCTTATATGAGGAAAGAAAGAAAGAGAGAGAGAGCAGAGGAAGGAGGCTCTCTCCCCAACCAGACGACTGGTGTGCATGTATGAATAGGTTAAAGCTGAAAAGCTAAAATAAAGAGTTTTGTTAGACTGAATTCTGGCCTGCCGTCTTTCTGTGCTCCACCCACCCGAACTGCTACAGCGGTGCCGAAACCCGGGGATCGAGCACAGGAAAAAGAACAGCCCCATGGAGTCCTCCCCCTTCGCGGACCTGGTCCACGCCCTCGCCACGGCCCAGCAGAGCCAGCACCAGGCGCTAGTCACCCTCTGAAAGGAGCAGGAGCACCGGTTCGAGGCCCTGGTGCTGGCACAGCAAGAAGACCGACAGGCGTTCCGGCACCTCCTCGCGTCGACGGGGTCCACCACCTCCACCGCCGCGGGCCCTTCTCCCCTCACCCTCACTAAGATGGGCCCGCATGACGACCCCAAGGCCTTCATCACGCTCTTCGAGTAGGCAGCGGAGGCCTCGGGCTGGCCGGTGGAACAGCGCGCGGCGCGCCTCCTCCCCATGCTAACGGGCGAGGCGCAGCTGGCCGCGCTACAGCTCCCCGCCGACCGGTTTACGCAGACCTTCGCTGCGCCGTCCTCCAGCAGGTGGGGCGCACCCCTGAACAACAGCGTCAGTGCTTCCGCGCTCTGCTTCTGGAGGAAGTCGGCGGGCAGTTCGCGTTTGGCCAGCAGCTCCAGGACGCCTGCTGGCAGTGGTTGAGGGCCGACAACTGCGACGCCGAGGGGATCATCGATCAGGTGGTACTGGAGCAGTTCATCACCCGCCTACCAGAGGGAACCGCGGAGTGGGTCCAGTGCCACTGCCCGGCGTCGCTGGATCAGGCCATCGAGTTGGCAGAGGACCATTTGGCGACTGTTCCGACGGCAGGACAGTGGACATCCTCTTCTTCCCTCTTCTCTCCCTCCCTCTCCTCCTGTGTCTCGTCCTCGCCCCGTTCCCCCACTGCGGAGGTGGGGGCCGGCCCCACCCCAGCTGGCCCGTCGCACCCGCGGTGCCCTCCTGTTTTTCCCTTCTGTGTCTGTCTCCCCCCCCCAGGTGAGTGAGCCCCACAGCACCAGTGCAGAGAGGAAGCCCGGGCCGGTTTGCTGGCGCTGCAGGGAGCCAGGCCACCTCCAACAGCAGTTCTCGGCAATGGAAGTGGGCGCAGTGGTTCGGATCCCTGACGCGCCAGGAGCCGCCCTCGATTGGGCCGGAGCGTATCGCATACCGGTGAGTATCCAAGGGGATACATATCAGGCTTTGGTGGACTCTGGCTGTAATCAGACCTCAATTCACCAAAGCCTGGTGCAAGACGAGACACTGGGGGGAGCACAATTGGTGAAGGTGTGTGTGCACGGGGATGTTCACAGCTACCCTTTAGTGTCGGTCCACATTCTTTTTCGAGGGGGAAAATTTAGAGTAAAGGAGGCGGTTAATCCTCACCTCACCCACTCGATAATTTTGGGGACTGACTGGCCGGGATTCAGGGAGTTAATGAGCCATCTAGTGAAGAGTGGGTCCTGGGGGAGGTCCCGGTGTCGCTTTGGCGGGAGCAGCTGTCACAGAGCCGTCTATGTCATCTCCGCGTCAGAGTGAGGAGCAGCAGGCTCCTCCTCCCTCTCTCAGGGAATCCCTTGGGGATTTCCCGTTAGAGCAATCGCGAGATGAGTCTCTGCGGCATGCGTTTGACCAAGTGAGAGTAATCGATGGTCAAACGCTCCAGCCAAATGCCACCCCATCCTTCCCCTATTTTTCTATTATGAAGGATAGGTTATACCCAGTGACGCAGGACACTCAGACTAAAGAGCAAGTCTTTAGCTTTTGATTCCAAAGAGCTGCCGGGAATTGGTATTCCAGGCGGCTCACTTTAATCCCATGGCTGGACACATAGGGCAGGATAAGACACTAGCCCGACTAATGGCCCGCTTCTATTGGCCAGGGATTCGTGGCGATGTCCGTAGGTGGTGTACGGCGTGCCGCGAATGCCAGTTAGTAAATCCTGCGGCCATTCCAAAAGTGCCTTTGCGCCCTCTCCCATTAATCAAGACCCCGTTCGAAAGAATTGGGATGGATCTTGTCGGGCCATTAGATCGGTCAACACGAGGGTACCGCTTTTAGTTCTGGTGGACTATGCAACACGATACCCGGAAGCAGTGCCTTTGTGCAATATCTCAGCACGCAGTATTGCGGAAACGCTCTTCCGCGTCATGTCCCGAGTTGGAATCCCGAAAAAGATTCTGACTGACCAAGGCACCTCGTTTATGTCACGTACACTGAACGAACTGTATGGGTTATTGGTATTAAACCAATCCACACCAGCGTTTATCACCCACAAATGGATGGTTTAGTTGAACAGTTCAATCGCACTCGCAAGAATATCATTAAAAAATTCTTAAGTGAGGACGCACGTAATTGGGATAAATGGCTCAAACCCTTGTTATTTGCAGTGCGAGAGGTCCCCCCAAGCCTCCACGGGGTTCTCCCCGTTCGAATTGTTATATGGGCGTAAGCCGCGCGGCATTCTAGATGTGCTGCAAGAAAATTGGGAGGAGGGACCTTCACCCAGTAAAAATCAAATTCAATACATTATGGACCTGCGCGCAAAACTCCACACACACACACAACCCAGGAGAATTTGCGGTAGGCCCAAGAACGGCAAACTCGCCTGTACGACAGGGGTACGCGCCTTAAGGAGTTCGCACCGGGAGATAAAGTTCTCGTACTGTTGCCCACATCGAGCTCCAAATTAATCGCCAAGTGGCAAAGACCCTTTGAGGTCACACGGCGAGTCGGGGACGTCGACTACGAGGTGAGACGAATGGACAGGGGTGGGGTGCTACAGGTTTACCACCTCAATCTGCTCAAACTCTGGAATGAGGAGGGCCCCGTGGCGTTGGTGTCGGTGGTTCTGGAGAAGGCGGAGCTGGGGGCCGGAGGTTCAAAAAGGGAACATTGGCATCGCGTACTTCTCCGGTCCCCTGTGGAGAGCACCTCTTCCCAACCCAACTCATGGAGGTCGCCCAGTTGCAAACCGAGTTTTCAGACGTGTTTTCGCCCCTGTCCGGCCGCACCGACCTCATAGAGCACCACATAGAGACACCCCCGGGGGTGGTAGTGCACAGCCACCCTTACAGGTTACCCGAACACAAGAAAAAAGTGGTTCGGGACGAACTCGAGGCCATGCTCGAAATGGGCATTGTCGAGGAGTCCCACAGTGACTGGAGCAGCCCGGTGGTCTTGGTACCCAAGGCCGACGAGTCGGTCCGGTTCTGTGTAGACTATAGAAAAGTCAATGCAGTGTCTAAATTTGACACGTACCCAATGCCTCGTACTGATGAGTTGCTCGATCGACTAGGCACGGCTCGCTTTTACTCGACACTGGATTTGACAAAGGGTTATTGGCAGATCCCCTTGACTCCATTATCCTGAGAAAAAACGGCCTTTTCCACACCGTTCGGCTTACACCAGTTTGTCACACTTCCTTTTGGGCTGTTTGGGGCGCCCGCTACGTCCCAGCGGCTTATGGATAGGGTCCTCCGCCTCCATGGCACCTACCTCGACGCCATTATTATTTATAGTAATGACTGGCCGCGGCATTTACAACACCTGAGGGCCATCCTTAGGTCGCTGAGGCAAGCGGGTCTCACAGCCAACCCGAAGAAGTGTGTGATTGGGCGGGTGGAAGTACGGTATCTGGGCTTCCACTTGGGCAATGTGCAGGTGCATCCCCAAATCAATAATGCCCCTTTCCACCAAAGCAGTTCCAGGGCTGGTTCGGGGCCAGTGCTTAGTTTGGAACCGGGTTTTCTGTTTCCACTGACAAAGAACTGGCTCTGGGGTCAGAAAAACTGGTTCCAGGCTAGCACCAACTCTCTGCTGGGCCAGAGGAAAGAACCGCTTACGTCAGCGGGGGGGGAGTTGTTAAGACCAACAACAATAACAAGATTGCGAAAGATCGCTATTTTTAATCGACGAGAAGCCGCAGCTGTACAAACGCGAAGTAATTTATTATTGTTGTTGTTGCCGCTGCTGCTTCTTCTGTGTTGTTTTTGCTTTGATATTCGCGCCAAGGTTTATGCAAACGTAGCGCCGTAACTTCCGTATACAGCGACGTAACTGACGTATGCAGCGATGTAATGACGTGGCTCTGCTTAGCCCCGCGAGCTATGGAAAAGCAAACTGGTTCTCAGCTGGCTCGCAAGTTGAACAAGTTGTGAACCAGCACCGGCTCCGAACCAGCCCTGGAACTGATTTGGTGGAAAAGGGGCATCAGACAGCAGCGACTGCAGCCTGCCCGAGGCCCAAGACCAAAAAGGGGGTGAGACAGTTCCTGGGGCTGGCTGGCTACTATCGTAGGTTTATACCTAATTATTCGGACATCACCAGCCCACTGACTGATCTGACTAAAAAGGGGGCACTAGATCCGGTCCAGTGGACGGAGCAGTGTCAGCGGGCTTTCTCTGAGGTGAAGGCTGCACTGTGCGGGGGGCCACTGTTACACTCTCCTGACTTTTCTCTCCCCTTTACGTTGCAGACGGACGCGTCGACAGAGGGCTGGGAGCTGTTCTGTCCCAGGAGGTGGAGGACCGCCCCGTCCTGTACATAAGCAGGAAGCTGTCAGTGCGTGAGGGGCGCTACAGCACCATTGAAAAGGAGTGCCTGGCGATCAAGTGGGCGGTCCTCGCCCTCCGCTACTACCTCCTGGGGCGCTCTTTCACCCTCTGTTCGGACCATGCGCCCCTCCAGTGGCTCCACCGCATGAAGGATGCCAATGCGTGGATCACCCATTGGTATCTGGCACTCCAGCCCTTTAATTTCAAGGTGGTCCACAGGCCGGGGGCGCAGATCGTCGTGGCAGACTTCCTCTCCCGTCGGGGGGGGGGGGGGGGGGGGTGAGTTGGCTGCAGGCCAGACAGCTGCCCGGCCTGAGTCGGGCGGTGGGGGTATGTGGCAGCGGGGGCATGTGGCAGCGGGGGTGTGGTCAAGCGTCGGTCTGTGACTGGAGGGTGGAGTCAGAGAAGGTAAGTGGCAGAATCACTGCACCTGATGTTGGTTAATCTGTCTTTGTGTGTCTTCCCCAGTGACCACGCCCTATATGAGGAGAGAGAGAGAGCAGAGGAAGGAGGCTCTCTCCCCAACCAGACGACTGGTGTGCATGTATGAATAGGTTAAAGCTGAAAAGCTAAAATAAAGAGTTTTGTTAGACTGAATTCTAGCCTGCCGTCTTTCTGTGCTCCACCCACCCGAACTGCTACAGTCACCATCACCTTTTCCTCACTTTATCCACATCATCACCATATTATACTTATGCTGTGCAACAATATTACTATTTGGTACAAGATCCTTTTCATTTGCAAGTATTTTCTTATTCATGTCTCACTCTCAATTGTTGTGTACAATTATGTCCATAGCCTGTTGTGGCAGCGGGGGCGTGGTCAAGCACCGGTCTGTGACAGGAGGGCGGAGTCAGGGAAGGTAAGTGGCAGAATCACTTCACCTGAGAGCAATTAACCTGTGTTTGTGTGTCTTCCCAGGGACCGCGCCCTATTTAGGGAGGGAGAGCGAGAGCAGAGGAGATCTCTCCCGAACCAGACACCTGATGTGTGTGTGTGCGTGTGTCTGTGTTAAACAGATTGTGTTCCCTGAAAAGTGGAAGCAATAAAACTATTTGTTGAACCTGATCTCTGTCCTGCCGTCCTCTGTGCTCCACCCACACCTAGGGAAAGCTACAGTGGTGCCGAAACCCAGGAAATGGAGCACCAACCCAGCAGCCCCATGGAATCCTCCCCGTTCACCGACCTGGTCCACGCCCTCGCCACGGCTCAGCAAAGCCAGAACCAGGCGCTCGTCACACTCCGAAAGGAACAAGAGCGGCGCTTCGATGCCCTGGTGCTGGCCCAGCAAGAAGATCGCAAGGCGTTCCGGCGTCTCCTCGCGTCGGCGGGGCCCACCAGCGCTCCGGCCGCGGGCCCGTCTCCCCTCACCTTAACTAAGATGGGCCCGCAGGATGACCCCGAGGCTTTCTTCACGTTATTCGAGCAGGTCGCTGAAGCCTCGGGGTGGCCGATGGAGCAGCGCGCGGCGCGCCTCCTCCCCCTCCTGACGGGAGAGGCGCAGCTGGCTGCACTACAGCTCCCCGCCGATCGCCGGCTGGCCTACGCCGACCTTCGCCGGGCTGTCCTTCAGCGCGTGGGGCGCACGCCGGAGCAGCAGCGCCAGCGCTTCCGCGCGCTGCGGATGGAGGAAGTCGGCAGCCCGTTCGCGTTCGGCCAGCAGCTCCGGGACGCCTGCTGGCGGTGGCTGAGGGCCGAAGATCGCGACGCCGAGGGAATCGTCAATCAGGTGGTACTGGAACAGTTCATCGCCCGCTTACCAGCAGGAGCCGTGGAGTGGGTCCAGTGCCACCGCCCGGCGTCGCTGGATCAGGCAGTCGAGCTGGCGGAGGATCATCTGGCGGCTGTCTCGGCGGCAGGACAGCAGATGTCGACATCTCTTCTCTCCTCTTCTCTTTCTCTCTCTCTCTCCCCTCCTTCTGTGTCCCGTCCTCGCCCCATTCCCCCACCGCGGAGGCGGGGGCCGGCACCACCCCTGCCGGCCCGCCGCACCCGCGGTGCCCTCCCGTTTCTCCCTTCTGTGTCTGTCTCTCCCCCACCTCAGGTGAGTGAGCCCCAGAGCACCGGTGCAGAGGGGAAGCCCGGGCCGGTTTGCTGGCGCTGCGGGGAACCGGACCACCTTCAACAGCAGTGCACAGCAATGGAAGTGGGCGCGGTGGTTCGGATCCCCGACGCGCCAGAGGCCGCCCTCGATCGGGCCGGAGCATATCGCATACCGGTGAGTATCCAAGGGGCTACATATCAGGCATTGGTGGATTCTGGTTGTAATCAGACCTCAATTCGCCAAAGCCTGGTTCAAAACGAGGCATTGGGGGGAGCACAAGGGGTGAAGGTTTTGTGTGTGCACGGGGATGTTCACAGCTACCCTTTGGTGTCGGTCCATATTATTTTCAGAGGGGAAAAATTTATAGTGAAGGCGGCGGTTAATCCTCGCCTTACCCACTCGTTAATTTTGGGGACTGATTGGCCGGGATTTCGGGGTTTAATGACGCGCCTAGTAGAGAGTGGGTCCTGCCAGTTGACAGGGGGAGGTCCCGGTGTCGTTTTGGCGGGAGCAGCTGTCGCAGAGCCGTCTACGTCATCTCCGCGTCAGGGTGAGGAGCCACCGGCTCCTCCTCTCTCTATTGGGGAATCCCTCGCGGATTTCCCATTGGAGCAGTCGCGAGACGAGACTCTGCGGCATGCGTTTGACCAAGTGAGAGTAATCGATGGTCAAACGCTCCCGCCGAACGCCACCCCGTCCTTCCCCTACTTCGCGATTATGAAGGATAGGTTATACCGAGTGACGCAGGACACTCAAACTAAAGAGCGAGTCACGCAGCTTTTAATTCCAAAGAGCCGCCGGGAATTGGTATTCCAGACGGCTCACTTTAATCCCATGGCTGGACACTTAGGGCAGGATAAAACACTAGCCCGAATAATGGCCCGATTCTATTGGCCGGGGATTCGCGGCGATGTCCGTAGGTGGTGTACGGCATGCCGCGAATGCCAGTTAGTAAATCCAGCGGCCATTCCAAAAGCGCCATTGCGCCCTCTACCGTTAATCGAGACCCCGTTTGAAAGAATTGGGATGGATCTCGTCGGGCCATTAGATCGGTCAGCACGAGGGTACCGCTTTATATTAGTTCTAGTGGACTATGCAACGCGATACCCGGAAGCAGTGCCTCTGCGCAATATCTCAGCACGCAGTATTGCAGAGGCACTCTTCCGCGTCATCTCCCGAGTTGGAATCCCGAAAGAGATTCTGACTGATCAAGGCACTACGTTTATGTCACGAACACTACGCGAACTGTATGGGTTATTGGGGATTAAGCCGATCCGCACCAGTGTGTATCACCCACAAACGGACGGTTTAGTAGAACGGTTCAACCGCACCCTCAAAAATATCATTAAGAAATTCGTAAGTGAGGACGCACGTAATTGGGATAAGTGGCTCGAACCCTTGCTGTTCTCAGTGCGAGAGGTCCCTCAAGCCTCCACGGGGTTCTCCCCGTTCGAATTATTATATGGGCGTAAGCCGCGCGGCATCCTGGACGTGCTGCGGGAAAATTGGGAGGAGGGACCTTCACAAAGTAAGAATGAAATTCAGTACGTTATGGACCTGCGCGCAAAACTCCACACGCTCACCCACCTAACTCAGGAGAATTTGCGGCAGGCCCAGGAACGGCAAGCCCGCCTGTACAACAAGGGTACGCGCCTTAGAGAGTTCACACCGGGAGATAAAGTACTCGTACTCTTGCCCACGTCGAGCTCCAAATTAATCGCCAAGTGGCAAGGACCCTTTGAGGTCACACGGCGAGTCGAGGACGTCGACTATGAGGTGAGGCGAACAGACAGGGGTGGGGCGCTACAGATTTACCACCTCAATCTGCTCAAACTCTGGAACGAGGAGGTCCCCGTGGCGTCGGTGTCGGTAGTTCCGGAGAAGGCGGAGCTGGGGCCGGAGGTTCAAAAAGGGAATTTGGCATCACGTACCTCTCCGGTCCCCTGTGGAGACCACCTCTCCCCGACCCAACTCACGGAGGTCGCCCAGTTGCAGGCCGAGTTTTCGGATGTGTTCTCGCCCCTGCCCGGTCGCACTAACCTCATAGAACACCACATAGAGACACCCCCGGGGGTGGTAGTGCATAGCCGCCCTTATAGACTACCCGAACACAAAAAAAAGGTGGTTCGGGAAGAACTTCAGGCCATGCTCGAAATGGGCATCGTCGAGGAGTCCCACAGCGACTGGAGCAGCCCGGTGGTCTTGGTTCCCAAGGCCGACGGCTCGGTCCGGTTCTGTGTGGACTATAGAAAAGTCAACGCGGTGTCTAAATTCGACGCGTACCCAATGCCTCGTATTGATGAGCTGCTCGATCGACTAGGCACGGCTCGCTTTTACTCGACACTGGATTTAACGAAGGGATATTGGCAGATCCCCTTGACTCCATTATCCCGGGAGAAAACGGCCTTTTCCACACCGTTCGGCTTACACCAGTTCGTCACACTTCCGTTTGGGCTGTTTGGGGCGCCCGCTACGTTTCAGCGGCTGATGGACCGGGTCCTCCGGCCCCACGCCACCTATGCGGCCGCCTACCTGGACGACATTATCGTTTATAGTAACGACTGGCAGCGGCACCTGCAACACCTGAGGGCCGTCCTTAGGTCGCTGAGACGGGCGGGACTCACGGCCAACCCAAAGAAGTGTGCGATTGGGCGGGTGGAAGTACGGTATCTGGGCTTCCACTTGGGCAACGGGCAGGTGCGTCCCCAAATTAATAAGACAGCAGCGATTGCGGCCTGCCCGAGGCCCAAGACCAAAAAGGGGGTGAGACAGTTCCTGGGGCTGGCTGGCTACTATCGTAGGTTTATACCTAATTATTCGGACGTCACCAGCCCGCTGACTGACCTCACTAAAAAGGGGGCGCCAGATCCGGTCCAGTGGACGGAGCAGTGCCAGCGGGCTTTCTCGGAGGTAAAGGCTGCACTGTGTGGGGGGCCACTTTTACACTCCCCTGACTTCTCTCTCCCTTTTATGTTACAGACGGATGCGTCGGACAGAGGGCTGGGGGCCGTTTTGTCCCAGCAGGTGGAGGGGGAGGATCGCCCGGTCCTATACATCAGCCGGAAGCTGTCAGTGCGTGAGGGGCGCTACAGCACGATTGAAAAGGAGTGCCTGGCGATCAAATGGGCGGTCCTCGCCCTCCGGTACTACCTGCTGGGGCGCTCTTTCACCCTCTGTTCGGACCACGCGCCCCTCCAGTGGCTCCACCGCATGAAAGATGCCAACGCGCGGATCACCCGTTGGTATCTGGCGCTCCAACCCTTTAATTTCAAGGTGGTCCACAGGCCGGGGGCGCAGATGGTCGTGGCGGACTTCCTCTCCCGTCAAGAGGGGGGGAGTCGGCTGCGGGCCGGACGGCTGCCCGGCCTGAGTCGGGCGGTGGGGGTATGTGGCAGCGGGGGCGTGGTCAAGCACCGGTCTGTGACAGGAGGGCGGAGTCAGGGAAGGTAAGTGGCAGAATCACTTCACCTGAGAGCAATTAACCTGTGTTTGTGTGTCTTCCCAGGGACCGCGCCCTATTTAGGGAGGGAGAGCGAGAGCAGAGGAGATCTCTCCCGAACCAGACACCTGATGTGTGTGTGTGCGCGTGTGTCTGTGTTAAACAGATTGTGTTCCCTGAAAAGTGGAAGCAATAAAACTATTTGTTGAACCTGATCTCTGTCCTGCCGTCCTCTGTGCTCCACCCACACCTAGGGAAAGCTACACCTGTGTTTTGTTTTGTTTTTTTTAATTGGTTACACACATTCCATCCTCATTAGTTATATTATGCTTTGCAATAACATTCACTACCTAGTGCAACATTTCTATTCCTATTTCAGTTGCCAGTATTTTATTCGTGCAAAATTGCTACTTCAGGTGAAATACTACTCTTAAGTTCCTTTCTTATTTTGTTGTGTACATTACACACATGGCCTGTGTTTTTACTGTAAGAACATGGTATCAGAAAACAATTTCATAAGCAGTAGCCACATGTACCCATAGGGTACCTATTTTTTATTCGTTTTATGACTTTTTTTATACTTTCACTGCACTCCTTTTTTTTTTCCTGTTACTGTCTATTCCTGACTCTATCTGTGAGCTGATGGAACACGTAAATTTCCCCACCAAGGGATGAATATAGTTTATCTTAAGTAGATTTAAAAATCACTGCTTTTTTTTATTTGCATTTCTTAAGCCATCCCAACTTTTTCTTATTTAAGATAGTCATTAAAACATTCTCTTTCCAGTTGGATGACTGTCATACATAGGCAATATGCATTTATAGGTGTGAATATTTCTTTTCCATTTTTAATGCCTCATGAATCAGAAATTTGATTTCTTTCAGACATGCACATAGTTGCTAAATACTAGAACATGAGTATTCTATATAAAATGTAAAAGCTCTGATGTGCATGAAGATATATTGTACTCCAAAGCAAGGAAAAAAAATTCAGCAAGCCAAAACAAAATACAGTATGTAACTCTGGGTCAACTGTTTCAGAAGCTAAAAAGACCTCTCATAGTGCAGGACAATCCTTGAAAACTTCAAGCATCTAGCACGAATACTTCAAAAGTAAATGACTCGTGGAACATTCCAATTTTAAGGTTACATCCCATTTTTAAAACCTCCATAAAATGTCAGAAACTAAAGAGGATACAAGCTGAAAATTTTGCACTCTTGTTTTTGGGTACAGACATTATTTACATAAAGTAAGCAAATTCAAAATGGTCAGACAAGTAAAATTTTCTAAAAAAAAAATTGAGATGATTTGAAATGGAATTATTCCTAAACCAAACAAATATGCTTCACACTGTCAAGCTAGTTAGATTTTTTTTTTCTGTCTCAGCATTTTAGTGCTGCAACTCTTGCTTTCCACTTTTAACAAAAAGGTGTTAAAACACTAAATGTAAAGTAGATTTGATTAATAGAGTGAACAGAGATGGAGTTTATAGGCAGCAAAATGGTCCCCATTATCTGTGGACATTATCTGTCAGTATAAAGGAGTTTATATTTGGGTTTTGTTCATCTTTAATGACATGATAAAGAGTAATATAGTAATACATCTTTAGATATGTTATTAAACCAGGAAAATTTCAAAGTGTAAACACTGAGTCTTAATAAGGTATTGAGAGTGTACATATGCAAATGAGTTAGCACTCATGGTTTCTGGCTTAGTCTCCACAGATTGGCCAAAATATCTGCTAGTATTCTTATACATCAAGAAGAATGTGAGGTTAATATTATGACTAAGAATCTAAAAGCTTTGCGGAGGATATGGAAAAGATATTAACATACATTAGTTGACCATCTTGAATTGAAATGTGACTCTTTATATAAAATTATAATCATTACCTTTAATCTGGTTGTTAAGGGTCACAACTGCACCTGCCACTCCCTCACCATCAGGGCTGTTCAGAACTCTTCCCATTACTGAGAAGCCCATCACTCGGAAAATTGGCTACAAAAAAAAGGGAGGAATATAGAAACAAAAGAAAAGATGTGATCAATAGAATTCCCAACAACCGAGAGTAATATTCAGTGAGAAGTAGTGATCAACATTGGCTTTACCAATAACTTTAAAGTGTTGTGCTCGACTGTGAAATCTAGCCGGGATGGAGCCACATCAAAAGTGATCCGTTCACCTCTGTAATATGGCACCTGGGATTTCAAACAGGTTCAGTTGTACCAAGATGCTATTTCTACAGTATTCTGTGACTTAAAGATCCAAGGGAAAAGGATGATCATACCACTGTGTATTCACCACTAGGCAAGCATGGAAAGGAGAAGGTGCCATCCTCTCGTGACTGAGCACTACACAGAAACACAAGTGATGAATCTTCTGACATGGCACCGGCACCATCTACAGGAGTGGAGCTACAGCCACTAGTCTGCAGAAAAAACATCACACCACACACTGATCATAATGGAGCCAGCTGCAAGGCAAATCACAGATCTATATTAACATGCATGTTTTTATACATTTTCTTATGCCTGAACATGGAGGCTTTAGGTCGTCTATCCATCCATCCACCTGAGATTATCATTAGTGCAATATCTCAAACAGCTGTTTGAATGTTTGTAGGGTTTATAAAAATTATTATTGCAACCAACAGATGAACTGATTAAGTTTTGGAATTGATCAAAAATAGATCAGAGCAAGATGGTCACAGCAAGGTCAGAATAGTTTTTATTCAATAATTTCCTTCTTTTTTGTCACACAGAACTGTTACATGTTCAGGAACTCAAGGCCATTTTTGAAGGTCTATTTTTGCCATAGATCTGTCTTTGCATCTGTTCATGAAGCCATTTCTATGAGATTCTTGTTAGAGTGCTCTCAAGAACAAGTGGTAGAATGTTTGTAGGATTTACTGTATATGGAATTATCACTGCAACTAACACATGAACTAACTAGATTTGGGAATCAATTCAAACAGGGTCACAGTAAAGATAAGTGTTTCAAAGAGTTGCTGTTAACCAAAGATAATTGTATAATTGTTGAAGATTTATTTCATATTTACAGAAGTAATCTCCAGTATCAGTGCTTTGTACCAGAAGTAAATCTGTTCTTTAGGTTTTCTGCCACACAGGACTTTCAATTTCTTGGCATGTTAAAAATAATTTAACAAACAAAACAAACAAACAAACTTATTACCTTCGAGTATTAACTTGTGAAGAGAAGGTAACTTGATCTGGTGGCCATTAAAAGTGTATGTTGCTCTTTAATTTAAAAATTTATTCTTGGAAAAACTGCTTTGGCATTAGAGAAATAAAACAATTTGGGACATGTCGGTATACGAAAATAATCAACTTGAGGTTTGCATTGCGTCACATCACGATCTTGGTCGAATATTTTATAGTAGCATGCCCCATTGTGTTTTATACCTTGCATCCCAAAAGCATGCAATCAGAAATTGGATAGATGAGGTTCTGACCACTGAAAACACTCACCTCTTGCATCACAGTGGCAGAGTAAAGAAGAAATGTAACCTCTTTCATAGGTTCACCGTCACTTTGGACCTCACCAGAGACATCATAGCCTTTAACCACTAGTGGAGCTGTAGCCTGAGCATTGGCATTTGATACAACAACAGATGTTGAGGTCTGTCAAGGTAATACAAAACCAATGAATCTCTGCTAAACAGATATTTGAGAAATGAAAACATTTTCAGACTTGCTAAACCTGTTGATTGGCTCCCCAACCCACAAGACAGAAGTCTATAATAGATTTTTTTTTAAAGCATTTGGCCTGTATATACACACAATACCAGTCATAAGTTTGGACACACAATTCAATAGTTAATTAGTACATTCAATTAATATTTTTATAAATTAAAACAACATCATGTCTAAATGATGATTTCTCTTTACTTAGTTGAGCAGTTCGTGGCATAATATGGATTACTACCGTTGTTGAATAGAACAACAACTTTATCACACGTACACATAAGCACAGTGAAATTCCTCCATCTGAAGCAGCAAGGTATGCTACAGCACCCAAGGAGCAGTTGGGGGTTAGGTGCCTTGCTGAAGGACACTTCAGCCCAAGGCCACCCCATGTTAACCTAACTGCATGTCTTTGAACTGTGGGGGAAACCGGAGCCCCCAGAGGAAACCCACGCAAATATGGAGAGAACATGCAAACTCCACACAGAAAAGCCTCCATCGGCCACTAGGCTCAAAGCAAAAGCCTTCTTACTGGGAGGCAACCAATACACCCCCTGTAATAGGGCTATTTACTCTATTTATGATTTATTGTTTTATGATCTCAAGAACATGAAAAAGGCAAGAAATATAAACTTTTAATGCGGCACACCTGTTAACTGAAAAGTATTTCAGATGACGACCTCATGAAGCTGGTTAAGATAATGCCAACAGTGTGCAAAGCGTCAAAGTAGCCAGTGGCGACTTTGAAGAATCGAAAATATGAAACATAATTTGAGGTTTAACACTGTGTTCATCACATAAATCCATTAATTTTCTGCTATTTCATAGTTTTGACAGCTTCAGTATTGTTTTACAATGTAGAAAACAGTCAAAATACAGAAGAACCTATGAATGAGCAGATGCATCCAAACTTTTGACTGGGACTGTAGTTTTAAAAAAAATTATCAACAGGAACTCCGGTTAATCACCTGACAAGATGATAAAAATAAGAAAACTTGGAAACAAACCCATATCTACATTTGTAAAATCAAACCCCCACAACAATTATGGATGATGCCCGTTAATTATCACAAATTGTTAGTCAAGCTAGGAAAATTATATTACTGAGTTAAGACATAGTTAGTTTTTGTTTTTTTCTTTTTTATCAGACATCTAATTTTTGGGTTTGTTTACCTGACATGTTTCGACGTACAACTTCCGTCTTCCTCAGAGTGTCACCGGATGTTATTGGTGACGCATCTTTTATCAGCTGCTGTTTCTGAAGGCGTGGCCTTCCTGTCTGGTTTGACAGGTCGGTCACGCCTTATACTGTCTGTTCGTCCCCTGCAAGATGTCACTCCAGGTATGGGAGAGCATGTATGCTCCCTCATCCCGGTTGATGGTCCTCGGGCTTCGCTTACGGATCTCCATGGCCTCCCTGATCCAGCGCTGATGTTTGTTATCTTCTGTGCGGATGACTCTGGCATTCCCCCAGTCCATAATGTGATTTTCCCTTTTGCAATGATCTGTTATAGCTGACTTATAATTTTCCTGTTGTGCCTTTTCTTTTATTGTTCGGGTTTGTCTTGTAGCTGTCTCCTTTTCGCACTCTTTCTTATGTTCATTTTTTCTTGTGTTGAAACTCCTTCCTGTCTCCCCAATATAAGTTTTATTGCATAATTGACATCAAAATGCAGCAAGACGAAGTTTTCATTTCACATGATGTCATATCTCTTTTCACCAGAACACCCACGGAAGCCACTATACAGATAGTACAAGACAAATTAAAAACAGACAGGACGCTCAAGAAACGCACAAACCTCACCGTACAAGACATCACTCAGCTCCTTCAATTCATCGCCACATCCACATACTTTCAGTTCAGGAATACAATCTACAGACAGAAGGAAGGTTTTGCCATGGGAGACCCACTATCAGCCATCATGTGCGGCTTTTTCATGGAGGATCTTGAGCAGAAAGCACTCACTACAATACCAGCGGAATACAGACCAACACTCTGGAAACGGTATGTGGACGACATATTGGAAAAAGTAAAGAGGGGGGACACTCAACAGCTCACCGACCATCTCAACACCATGGACAATACCGGTAATATAAAATTCACACATGAAAAAGAAACAGAGCAGTCAATAGCATTTTTGGATTTAAAAATACAACATACAGAAGATGGGGACATCAAAATAAAAGTACACAGAAAACCCACACATACCGACCAATATTTAAACTGGACTTCCGAACACCCCATAATGCACAAAATATCCGTAGTTAGAACATTACATGAACGCACAGCAATATTACAGATCCACAGGACAAAGAACAGGAGGAACAACATATACAACACGCACTGAAGGCATGTCAATATCCACAATGGGCAATATCCAAAGGGGCGGAACAGGTTAAGAACAACAAAACACAGAAGAAAGAGAAAAAACAAACTAACAAACAAGAACACAGGGGAGTAGTTACATTACCATACATCAGGGGAATAACTGAACGCATTCAAAGAGTAATGAGGAAACACAACATTAACACACCTGTCAAACCACACACAACACTCCGTCAGATCCTGGTTCATCCCAAAGACAGAATACATCCGGACAACAGATGCAACACCATATATGAGATTCCATGTCAATTATGCAATAAAACTTATATTGGGGAGACAGGAAGGAGTTTCAACACAAGAAAAAATGAACATAAGAAAGAGTGCGAAAAGGAGACAGCTACAAGACAAACCCGAACAATAAAAGAAAAGGCACAACAGGAAAATTATAAGTCAGCTATAACAGATCATTGCAAAAGGGAAAATCACATTATGGACTGGGGGAATGCCAGAGTCATCCGCACAGAAGATAACAAACATCAGCGCTGGATCAGGGAGGCCATGGAGATCCGTAAGCGAAGCCCGAGGACCATCAACCGGGATGAGGGAGCATACATGCTCTCCCATACCTGGAGTGACATCTTGCAGGGGACGAACAGACAGTATAAGGCGTGACCGACCTGTCAAACCAGACAGGAAGGCCACGCCTTCAGAAACAGCAGCTGATAAAAGATGCGTCACCAATAACATCCGGTGACACTCTGAGGAAGACGGAAGTTGTATGTCGAAACATGTCAGGTAAACAAACCCAAAAATTAGATGTCTGATAAAAAAGAAAAAAACAAAAACTAACTATATTTAATATAAGACATAATGAACGTAATCGAAAGACTGAGTTAAGACAGTTTACCCGTTCCAGGGTCCACGATGCATGAGATGCTGTGATTTCATAATTTCCAGGAAGTACTTTCGAAAACGTATAACTGCAAAACAAGTTATATGATTTGTTTGACTTGCATTACATGAACATATACATACATACACAAACTATACATATATACATACATACACAAAACACATCTTGGGTATTTGATATGGCGAAATAGGACAATGGAAAAATCAAGAACACACCAGAAAGACAAGAATAACGGCCGCGGTAAAACAGCAGCGACTGTACTGGCTGAAAGCCGCGCGGGTCTCTGCTGCGGCGTGCGAGCATCAGGACATCACTACCGCACCGGACAGAGCACGAGGTGGGGGCGGGGCAAAATGACTGGCCGTAGAGTCTATCAAAAGTTCGATCTAAGTTGACCATGGTTGCAAAATATTGGCCAAAAATACGCAAACACTACGAAATATAAAAGTAAGATGAAAAAGAAACATTCTATTGCCTTATACTGCAAGACTAAAACAAAACAAAACTGTCAAAACTCACCTTTTCAGGTGATAACGTCCGAACAGATCACTCGTGCAAGAAAGGCCGCAAATGGAAGCATGATCAACTTCTAACTGTTGGAGCGGAAAATTCCATTCTACACATGCAAATTGTTAATGCGTGTCCTTCCCCCCACACAAGTAACACGCTACGGTAAAAAATAGACCACAACTCATTTTATAGCTCAGAAATCCATACAAGACCAGCATTGTAACATATTCTGTAAGAAACATTCTATACCTAACTTTCAGCTTTCGTTTTAAAAAACAAAATCGCAGATTTATAGCTAAAGTTTCATATGGCGTAGCGATTTTAAGTTACTACTTTTGATGAGGTAGTGACCTTGACCCTGAGGTTTTCCGTTTAGATCAGAACACAGGATCGTATTGGTTTTGGGTATGTGGAAAATAGAGTTACAACGGTGATCAAATATTTTGCATGATGTTTTATTACGGTTATGATTATTCTGTGAACGCACCAATCCTTAGGTGTATAAAGTTACAACTTAAAATACAATTAGTGATAACTGTAGACTTTTCAGTGGAATACAACCTTTTTAAGGGAATGCGATGTAGTTACTACTTTTGATGAGGTAGTGACCTTGACCCTGAGGTTTTCCGTTTAGATCAGAACACAGGATCGTATTGGTTTTGGGTATGTGGAAAATAGAGTTACAACGGTGATCAAATATTTTGCATGATGTTTTATTACGGTTATGATTATTCTGTGAACGCACCAATCCTTAGGTGTATAAAGTTACAACTTAAAATACAATTAGTGATAACTGTAGACTTTTCAGTGGAATACAACCTTTTTAAGGGAATGCGATGTAGTCAAACATTCATCATGTCCCAGATCAAGCCGCCATTTTTCCACAAATTTGCAGAATTTTTGCCAAATTCTGAAGAGTATTCACATCAAAGATTTAGTTTTATCTGTATTATTTCTTTCAGCATTTTATTTCAAATTAAAAACATCACCGGGGGCGTCGTGGCTCAGGTGGATAAGGCGCCATACCATAAATACGGGGACCCGGGTTCGATTCCGACCCAAGGTCATTTCCCGATCCCTCCCCGTCTCTCTCTCCTGCTCATTTCCTGTCTCTACACTGTCCTATCCAATAAAAAGTAAAAAAAAAATAAATAAATATATATATATATTAAAAAAAATTCTATTAAAGGTCCCATGGCATCGTTTTTTCATTAATTGTGCGGTGGTCTCTAGTATGAATGAATGCCCTGTGAGCCGGTTTTGGTGAAAAAAATGCTGTGGTTCTCCTGTTTCAGGCTGTTCTAGTTTGGTGGAGGAGCGGGTGGCGGGAGAGCGACAGGATTTCAGCTCTCATCATTAATATTCATGACATGTAAACGAGTTACCTCTGATTGGCTAACAGCACTGTGACGCTACCTCCAGTGGGTCAGAGCAAGCGGATGTGGGTGTCTTACTATGGCGAGAGAGAAGGAACAAACCGCGAAGAGAAAAATACCGCGCGCTGACGTCATTAAGGTGCGACGCGAGGAAATAAAATAAATTCAACAAATGTTTGGGTTTTTACCGAACAAACAAACAAATAAAATGAACGAGTGACTTAAAAAATGTGGGTGTCTTTGTAAAAACTGTTTTGATTGGCTATTATAACCGAGCATGCTGCATGCTTTTTGGTTTTGTAGCGCAGAGTACCTGGCTAACTGCAGGAAGCGGTTAGCTGCACAGCTAATGTAGCCATTGCAAGGCTAACGCACCGATTTTAAAACACGGCAAAACGACTTAACAGTTATACACTTACTTGTTCGGTGTTTGTGGCTGATGCGGCAGGGATGCTTGGTACGGACCCAGGCTTCAGTGACAGTTGATGTGCAAAACCTGCCCTGTACTGTCCCAAGTTGTGGAAACATTCATCAGGAAAATGCTTCCGACAAACATACACTGTCTTAGGTAGACTCGACGGTGTATTATTGGAGTAAATAAAATTAAGCCACTGCGTCTTCAGGGGCTCTCCCGTCGGCAGTAAAAACAGACTCCTTTCTGTGTTGTCACATCCATGTACAGTGCAACTTCCATGTTTGGTGGCAACTTTTGAGCTGGGCGGGCAATCCATACAGTGGGTGGGAATCCAGAGGGGGGGGAGCGTGGGGATCATCTCCCTTGCTGACGTAGTAAAGGGAAGAGCCCATCAACGCGCCATTTTGACGCGCCATTCTCAAATGTTGACAAAGGGTGGGCATAGTTTGGTTTACACATTATGACATTTCTAGCCACTGGGGTGACTTAAGAAGGTCAGAGGAACTCATTTTAACATTAAAAAACCTCAGAAAGTGAAAATTTCATGCCATGGGACCTTTAAGCTGGTGTCTCATCAAGTTTTGCAGAAACATGAAACTGTGTGTCATCAGCATAACAGTGGAAACTAATACAATGTTTATGAATAATAATCACCCAGAGGTAACATACATAAAGAAAAAAAAAATCAGTGGACCCAAGACAGAACCTTGTGGAACACGAAACTTTACCTCAGTACGTCTAGAAATATCACCATTTATATCAACATACTGATAGCGATCAGTTAAATAAGACCTGTGCCAGGAGAGGGCCGTTCCCTTAACTCCCACAACATTTTCTAGTCTATCCAAAAGAATGGAATGATCAGTGGTATCAAATGCTGCACTAAGGTCAAGCAACACAAGCAGCGAGACACAGCCCTGATCAGATGCCAACAGTAGGTTGTTTACTACTTTAACCAAAGCTATCTCTGTGCTATGATGAGGTCTAAATCCTGACTGATACATTTCATGGATGTTATTCCTATGTAAATATGAGCATAACTGCTGTGCCACAGCTTTTTCAAGGATCTTGGAGATAAAGGGGAGGTTTGATATTGGCTGATAATTGGACAGCTGACAGGGATCAAGGTCAGGTTTTTTTAATCAGGGGTTTGATAACTGCTAGTTTAAAGGATTTGGGTACATAGCCAATCCTAAGAGAAGAATTTATTATTTTTAGAAGCGATTAAATTACTTCAGGTATTCTCTGTTTGAATAGAGGTGTAGGTAAGGGATCTAGTACACAAGTTGAGACTTTTGATGCCAAGATTAATGAAAGTAATTCAGTTTCTTTTAGGGGAGTAAAACATTCTAATTGATGATCTGATACAGTTACATTGTTAACTACAGGGTCACTTACATTGTCTGACCTTAAATTAGTAGTTTGAATTTTTTGTCGGATATTCTCAATTTTGTCATTAAAAAAAAAAAATTCATGAAATCGTTGCTACTACATACTACAGGTATGCATGTGTCTAGAGTGGACTTATTCCTGGTTAATTTTGCTACAGGACCCTGTGTCCATTGGAATGGTCATGACACATTTTTGTCTCTAAACCAATAAACACTCCTTAATTGAATGATGTCTGCAATGCAATTTACTGATTGGATCCTGATTATCCAATCACAATCATGTCATGACTTTGTGCATGCTCTGAGAGAGCGACAGACATCGGACAAGACAAGCATGGCAGAGTGACTGCAGAGAGGGAAGAGTAATGGCCCTTTTCCACTACCCTTTTTCAGCTCACTTCAGCTCGCTTCAGCCCGACACGGCTCGCGTTTCGACTACCAAAAACCAGCACGACTCAGCTCGTTTCAGCCCTGCTTAGCCCCTAAAACTCACACGGTTTTGGAGTGGGGCTGAAGCGAGCCAAGCCGTGCCGAGTGAGGCTAGGGGCGTGAGCAGACCCTCCCCTGTGCACTGATTGGTGAGGAGGAGTGTCCTCACATGCCCACACACGCCCCGCGAGCGCGCTGGGATCTGTAAACACCGCAAACCCGGAAGAAGAATTACGAGAATTTCTGAAGCCTTATGCGCCTCGCCTCATCTATACGCTCTTGCCAGTATCTGTCCGCGTTGTCGGTGACAACAAGCCACAGCACCAAGACCAGCAACACTAACGACTCCATGTCCTCCATGTTTATTGTTTACTATTCGGGTCGTGAGACTACCGCTGAAAAGCTCACTGAATCAGTGACATACAGAGCATCGTGGACGAGTTCGCGGAGCGCAAGGCTCGTCGTATGCCCTTCAAATAATGCGCGCAGTAGGCTATTGATGTTTTATTATGAGCCATGTACAGTATGTCACCTAATGTTTTTTTGTTTCTGAGTTACATGTTCGTTTGAAGGACTTGATGTACAAAATAACATAGTTGCACCCCGTAGTGTTGAAATTGGTAAACACAGTGCATTCAGTGAGGTTTGCACCGCCCTCCTTTTATTTCTGACTCTTCCTGTCACCGTTGCAACCTCTGAGCGCTCATTCGTATGCCCTTCAAATAATGTGCGCAGTATAGGCTATTGATGTTTTATTATGAGCCATGTACAGTATCCTAATGTTTTTTGTTTCTGAGTTACATGTTCGTTTGAAGGACTTGATGTACTAAATAACATAGTTGCACCCGGTAGTGTTGAAATTGGTAAACACCGCAGTTGCGGACACTTTGTAGCCTAAAATGATGTTATGATAAGCTTTAATAAAGGGCCCGGTCATTTGCCCCGCCCCCGGCCCGGCTCTGACTTGTTCCGCCACTGTCACTGATGTCACTGTTTGCGCTGCTTAACGACATCACGTGACGTCCACCCACTTTCGCTAACTCCACCCAATGTGTCCACCCACTTCCAGCCAGCACGGTTCAGCGCGGTTGTAGTCGAAATGCAACTCCAACAGCCCCGCTCAGCTCGACTCAGCCCAACTCAGCACGGCACGGCTCAGCCGCGTTTGTAGTGGAAAAGCGGCACAAGTGGCCATTTTCAATCAAAAATATACATTTATGTTCATGCTGGCCAAACAAATTTGAAGTCAGTATAATTTTAACTGTTACAAGTGATAAAATTTGAAGTTATTTTGAACATATACCATTAATTTATAGGATTTTTTCAAAGTCCGATGTCCATTGCAATGGACATCAGGAGTTGGCCGAGTTTAGCCAACACTCACATGTTTAGTGTCAGTATATAAAGAAACAAAACACCTGTAAGCTTTTCATAGGTAAATTAGGGTGTCACAGTATATTTATTCATGATTATAAAATTTTAAATAAATATAAATTATATATATACACACACACACACACACACATTATATATACACACATACACACATTATATAATATATATAAAAAAACATTTTTGTATATTTTATTTGAGAGTCCTCCAATTCATGAGGATCATCCCATGAGACCCTATGAATACTTCAAACAGTATATACCAGATGAGATCTTCAGTTTGATGGCTGACAACACAAATATGTTTATGCCATGCAAAATGGCACACTAAGTTTCAAACCGACAAGTTCAGGAGAGATCAGAACCCTAATCGGTCTTCACCTTGCTATGGGAGTGATGAAAATCCCAAGAGTCTCCATGTACTGGGAAGCTGGGATGGACATTGGTATTTTTCAAAACACCATGCCCCGTGACAGATTCTTCCAGCTCTGGTCACATTTGGTCAACAATTTGGAGAAGCCAGCTGAGAACAATGATGTGTTTAAGGTACGTCCTCTCTATGATGCCATATGCAGTAGATGCTTGGAGCTTCCACTAGAGGAGAACCTTTGCATTGATGAACAAATGGTGCCATTTCGCGGAACTCTGTCTGTCAAGCAATACATCAAAGGCAAGCCACACCCATGGGGGGTGAAAATATACTTCCTATGTGGGAAAAGTGGCATGGCCTACGACTTCCTGCTGCACCAAGGCACTACAATGGAGCTATCACAACAGCACAAGAAGCAGCTAGGACTTGGAGCTGGAGTGGTGTACCATCTTTGCCAGCGAATCACTGAGGCCAACCACAAGTTGTATTTTGACAATTATTTCACAACATACAATCTTCTGGAGCTGCTGGCTGAGAGGAAAATTCATGCCACTGGGACAGCAAGGGTCTCTCGCTTTGCCAGGCCTCCTCTACAGTCTGACAAAGAGATGGCCAAAAAGCCTCTAGGAAGCTGTGATGAAGTTGTAAGCTGTGATGGTAAGGTGACACTGGTCAAATGGTATGACAACAGACCAGTTGTCATGGCCTCCAACTTCGTGGGCATTGGCAGAATGGATGAAGTGCAGCGGTGGGACAAAAAGAAGGCCCAGTTTTTGATGGTGTCCCGTCCAGAGGTGGTTAAGCTATACAATGAAGCAATGGGCGGCGTTGACCTGCTTGATCAACTTGTCAGTCTGTACCGTAGGGGAGAGCGGGGTAAGATGAGCCACTTTTTACATTTTTCATCATAACTACATGTTAAAGCCATTTTTGCTTCCAGTCTACACACCATACCAAATTTCAAAGTGTACTGTTACTATCTGAGCAAAAAATAATTGATAAGCTCTTATGGTTAGAGTGATATTACCTCTTGAAAAAAAATGTCAAGTGGCTCAACTTACCCCATGCACGGGGTAAGATGAGCCACTGTGTGGGGTAAATTGAGCCAACACAAAACATGTTAGGTTAACAAAGTAAACAACTTTTATTATTAGAAATGCAATCAGTGAATCAAGTCAAGTCAATCAAGTGGGGGATAGGGCCGTTGCATAGAGAAGGGGAGATGAAGAGAGGTGATAGAACGAGATGGGATAGGGAGGGATAGATAGATGGATAGAGAGAGAGATATGCATAGATAGATAGAAAGAGGGATGGTTAGAGAGGGAATGAGAGATATACTATATTATAGAAATTACTAAAACAGTAGAACAGTGCCAAAAAATCTTATTTCTTTCAGTAGGTTAAAACATTGCTAAAACATGCAGCAATCATTCCATCAATCATTTCATCATTATTCAATGTTCCAAGCGTTCAAATTGCAAGGGAACACCATTTGCCTCTCCCTCCGTGCTGTCCCCCCAACAGTAAAGGGGTGGGGCAATTTTTTCACAATATCCTGTCTTGACAGGACAGCCTTATCTTTCTCTTTGAAGACAAAGGTCGGCTTTCTTGCAGAGCCATGGCATGACCGGCTTCTTTTGACAAATCTTGCCTCTATTTCGAAGACATCCAATTTGATTATCTGGCCAATGAAGAAATGCACTTTCTTCTTCCCCGTGAATTTTGCCACAACATAATCCCCCACATCTAACAACTGGTCTTCCTCATCTGATGTCATGTATATATATATATATATATATATATATATATATATATATATATATATATATATATGTTGTTGTCATATATGACCAGTAAATGTGAAAACTTAAGTGTCATCCATATTGGGTAAGCTCAGCCACCAATGGGGTAAGTTGAGCCAGTGGCTCAACTTGCCCCACATCTAATGGCTCGTCTTACCCCGTGGCCACCATTTTGTAGAAAAATGCTAATAAAGGGGATTAGGCTAATCAAAATTATTTTTATTAGCATTCATATCATAGCTTAGAAAGCCACTAACTTAACCCTAATGTGTCTAAATATTATTCTACTTTTGTCTTCTCTAAATCATCTTCACTGTGGACAAACATGGAGTTGACTTAGAAAGCACAAAAACACATTTTTATAAATATCTCCCTCACCTAGTTTGACATGTGGTGCTCCTCTCCACAAGTGTAAGTAAATGGTCCCGCCCCCCCTTTGAATGTGGTCACATGGTCACATTTGTTTACTGTTTCTTAGAAACAGGGGGTGGCTCATCTTACCCTCTGGCTCATCTTACCCCGCTCTCCCCTACAGAAATTCGGTCAAAAAAGTGGACCCTGAGAATGATTACACATGCTTTTGACATGGTTGTGGTCAACAGTTGGCTGGAGTACAGGCTGGATGCCAAGAGGGCCAATATCCAGACCAAAGACATCCAGGATCTCCTCCACTTCAAGATGAATGTGGCCCAGTGTCTGATGAGAGTCCATAAAACAGTGGCAGCAAAACATGGAAGACCCAGTATGTCTCCAGAACCGTGTCCCCCCCACAGACCAGTTCAGAGACCAGTTCAGGATGTAAGGCCTATACCTGAAGTGCAGTATGACATGGTTGACCACATGCCAAATTATGATGAGAAGAAAGAGGCTACCAGATGCAAGAAGCCATACTGTACAGGAAAAACACACGTCTTTTGTGACAAGTGCAACATCCACTTGTGCTTTGTGCCACACCGAAACTGCTTCAAGGCTGCTCATCGAAAATGAAGATACATGAAAACATCCACAAGCTAATGTTTTCTTAAGTTCAAGTTCCAGTTCCATTCCAAGTAAATGTGTTATCAGTTCATTAGCCTACTGTATGGTTGTGTGTTGGAAGTACTGAAGGAAAGGATTTTTTCAGGTAATCTTAACTACAGTCATACATCTATTGTGTTCATGTGCATGGTCAGATTGCCTCATTTCTTCCTCTTCTTGCAGGCTCCTGTTCCCTATCCACGCTGTGATACACCTATCAAATTCATGTACATGTTCAGTACACAGACTGTACACATACTCAAAGCCATGCAAACATCAAGTTCCAGATGTTTAGGTCATACCTGGTTGATTACCATGTGGAAAAACTGAGCCTTATTTTTCCTAAGTTTTTCTGACATTTTACGCCCATCTTGTCATGGCGTCCATTGGAATGGACATGAAAAAATACTATTAAAAACATGAGTTAGAAAAAAATTGTTTATTCCATTTTGTTTTTATGTTGGATAGGAGTCAGAATCAGTTTTAAAAAAAAATTTTTTTGCCCAGCCGAAAAAATGCGGGTCTGAAGGGGTTTTAAATAAGAATCTAGGATTATTTTTGTTATCTTCTATTAGGGAGGAGAGATGTGTTGCTCTCACAGCACTAAGAGCTTTTCTATACTTCAAGAAGCTCTCCTTCCACGCTAATTTGAACACTACCAATTTTTTTTTTTTTTACGCCATTTACGTTCCAATTTTCGAGTGGTCTGTGTTAATGTGCGAGTGTCATCATTATACCAGGGTGCTAATTTTTTGTCTCTGACCTTTTAAGAGGAGCTACATTATCTAAGGTATGGCGGAATGTTGACTCTAAGCATTCAGTTGCCTGATCAAGTTCTGCAGGGGCTGACAGTGACCCAATCAAAGTTGATAACTCTGGGAGATCATTTATAAAGCTCTGTGCAGTAGTTGACGTGAATGTACGTTTAATACAGTAGCATGGTGAGGTGCATATATTATTACTCAGACATAGTTTGAATAAGATGAGATAATGATCTGAGAACTTCAGACTGTGGAAGTATGACTATATTTTCTATGTTTAACCCGAATGTTAGTATTAGATCAAGGGTGTGACCACAAAAAAAAAAAGCTGGATTCAAATATCTAGGAACATCTTCACAATGACCAGCAATACCAACTTACAACTAATACAGTATAAAAGAATCCACAGAACACATTACACCCAAAACTGTTCGCATAGAATGGGTTTCACAGACTCTGACATGTTTGCACTGCCAACAAAACATCCCAGATAACCATTTTCACTCCATCTGGCTTTGCCTTCCAATTAATCGCTTCTGGGAAGAAATCATCAATTATTACAAACTATACTATCCCATTTTCTCCATCTTTCTGTCTACTTGGAGACCTATCAAAAATACACCCACCAATTTCAAATTCTAGACCTATCCTAATTGCCTTCAGTATTGCCCTAAATAAATAAATTTCTTCTAAATTGGAAAACAAAGAATAAGTTAAATATTATGCAGTCATGTAACCTTCTCAAAGAATGTACATCTCTATGGGGGGGGGGACCAACACTTCAAAACCAACTCTCACATTTCAAAAAAGTTTGGAACTCCTTTATAATAGCCTTAGATTAGATGGTATATGTTGCTGAATTGGTGCATAAAAATGGCTACAGAAACAAGGTAAGCTTGACTGTTGATTCTCTTGGTATTTGCTGCTGACTCGTTCATAAAATGAAGAGGGTGATTAAAACCCTCCAACACAGACATACATGCATAACTAGCTTCTGCCCAACCTCTCTCTCAATGTCAGGCAGATTTTACATTAATTTTGCACATAGCCTCAAAAATCTCCAACTAACTGGAGTAACTCCATTACTTAATACTGGAGTTCACTAATGTCTATATGTATTTCATGGATATGTGTCTTTTTAGGTGCATGTGAGGTAGTGTGATTTACTGATGTTTCTTTTTTTTAAACTTTGTAATTGATTGACTTTAATAAATAGATGAGAACAAGATATTTTCACTCGTGAATATATCTATTCACCACTCGAAGATAAACTTCACATCTTCGCACAACTGTGTAATATCGTCCATGTGCCAAAAGGTGTACTATGAATATATACACATCCATCCACATTTATTACATGAATCCAAAGCAATCACATATTCTCTGATTATTCTTCTCTCAAATTCCTGACCATTTATTCTCTCACAGTTTGAGATATTGACACCAAACCAAAATTTTAACTCATCCGTCTTGTGCCCCAGTAGCATGCTTGTGTCCAGCTAATTGATAATTCAAAGCAAAAAGCAGACCTGTCATTTTACATCACTAATTTTCCCATAAAGTGTGACTGGAGATAGTTTTGTCTGTAGCAGTAACTTAGGCAGACCCCTGCAGACTTTCATCCCCCCCCCCCAAGATGACTTACTGGCATGGAAAGTGCTTCCGTCTAAACATGTTGGAAATTTGTCAATATTGCACATTATGAGCTCCCCTGTGGATTACTTAAAGTGTACCTGTAGTGAATTTTAATTACTAGCTATCTCAAAAGATCACATATGATCCCAGTGGTTGTCATGTAACGCTCGTCATAAGCTCGTCAAGCATGCGCGAGTTTTAAGTCACTGCTCTACCAGTCAGGCATGGTCAGTGACATGTTGCCTCCTTCGTGGGCTGTTCCGACACCAGTAGTGACGCACAGTTGTTGGTTTGTCAGTCGACTGGTCACTGACCCCATGCTGCAAACACCAGTCTAATGCCACACTCACAACCTGCCGTAAGTGTTTTGGACACACACGGGTTGCAGGGTTTGGTAGTTCGCAGTCGTGCCGCAGGGTCGCGGTGAACCAGGGGAAAAAGTTTGGGGGAGGAGTACAGGCAAAGTACTTGTCAAGTACAGGCTGCATGCCTGACTTCAAAGCATGGGAAAAATTGCGCAGTTAGGCCGTGGAAAGCACGTCTGACACACGTGATCAATGCGTGTTCAATGAGTGTAGTGTGCATGTGACTTGCATTTTATCAGTTTCCTGCGCTAGGAGTATGGGCCACACTTGTGAAGCATGTGTGACGCACGTGATTAGCACATGACAAAATCACTCATGACTTGCATGTGACGCAAGCCAGGAGTGGGTATAAAAGCGTGTCTGCAGCATTCTGCAACTGTCTTTCGACTGAAGAACACTGGAAATTCTGTGGGAAAATTTTCAGTTTAAAGTTTAGAAAATGGGACCCAAGAAGAAGCGAGCAAAAGTGGAAGTGTACTGCATCTCCAGAGAGGGAACAGCCTGAAGAGCAGCCTCAAGAAACCCAGCCTGAAACAGCAGAAGGGGAGGAATAATATGATGGTAGCAGCACCGGCAAGCCCTGCACGGACAGGGAGAAGTATGCCTTCAAGCAGGTAGAAGAGAACATCCTTGTCAAGTGGTTCCAGGAGAGGAAGGAGTTTTATACTAAGTCGGATAGCAAGTTCTACGCCAAGGCCTCCAAGAGGCATTAGCTAAGAGGCTTGGTTGTGATGGTAAGATATTTTTTCCCCTTGTATTTTATTTGGTCACAGATGTATTTTGTTTGTATTTTCTTTTGGTAGTAATTTAAAAGTTTTGTTTCATGTTTTTTTCTTCTACAGTGGCCAAGATTGAGGGTTGGTTCCAAAATCAGCAAACAGCTGTGGGCACGCTGATGAAGTGTACGAAGTGTGGATCAGCAGCCCAGAACAGGACACCCAAACAGGAGTGGCAGCTGAAGTCGTTCACTTTTTTTTGCAGAATCACATCACACCCAGGACATATACCACAGAGTCAGAGGTAAGCATTTGCCTTGAACAGAATGATTTGAGTGTGTGATTACACATGTATTTCCGTGTGCTTCTCGTAATTTAACAGAACCTTTTCAGTGATAGGTTCAGTTTGCTGTTTCATAATTGTCTTCACTCTTCTAATCCAAACTGTTCTTTGCTAATGCTTATAGCTTGGGAAGGCCTCTTCATCACAGAATGTACACAGCGAGTCCGAGAGTGGCAATGAAGAGCATCCACAGTCCCCTACCAGTTCAAGTGTGGCTCCAGGAGGCAGCAGGCCAGGCAAAGACCAGCCAAGATGTGATGCTGAAGTACTCAGCTACGGCCCAGTCAGGACATCTGCAAACAGGCATGTTTTTTCAACTAATCACTGAAAAAGGTTCTGTTTATATTTAAAAAAATAAAAAATAAAAAAAACACCCACACACAACCCATCAGTGTAACAGGCCAACATGCTGCAACACAAGTTGCAAATATTTTCTTCTTCTTCTGATTGCAGTTGCAGACTCTTTCCAGACAAGTGGATACCAGGGAGGCTTTCGGGCAGTACATAACCCAGTACATGCACACGATCCCTGACAGCAGGTGGGACCAGTGCACCATGGATGCTCTACAGCTGCTGAGTAGATATACTCCAGGCCTGAAGAGGTCCAGCCACAGTCGCAGCAGTGGGGCCAGAGGTGCTACATGCAGCAGCAGCAGCAGCAGCAGGCAGCGGCCACTTCCAACAGTATCACAGCAGCTTTGTACACCGACTCAGGCGCAGTTCCATCAGCCAACAGTGACTGTGGCCTCGGGGCCACTTGTGTTGCCGCCACCAAGGTTGCACAGCACCCTGCCAGAGGTATTTTCGCAGGTAAATACTAATTAAACCTCTTGTAGTATAATACACATGCTTTAAACATCCATTTCGGTATCTATATGCTTATGTAATTAATATATGCTGATTTTCATGTATGTTTCAGCTAACAACGCCCAAAAGTGAGGATATTGTAATCCCATCATCGCGGTCAGGCCATTGTGCCCTGCTCAGTGATCAGGACAAGGACATCCCGACACCCCCTCCCACCACTCAGCAGGAGTAGGAGCAGGACAGTAGCTCAGAGTCAGTGTGTTTCAGTTCTCAAACTGTTGGGCTATTTAGTTGGGATTTTTTTACAATGTAATAAAATGCGTTATTCCCTTATACTCATGTTTTATTATTTGACGTTTGCATGGTAACTTAACATATACTTAAATAAAAACAGCAAATGAGGTGGTCATGGTTAAAAGAAAGTAAAAGGTCATTTCTCAGATGTCATGGGTCAAATAATTAACCTAATATTTCAAGATGTCATGTTCCTACAAATGGTCAAAATATCAATGTCAATTAAATTTTTATTAGGCTTTGGGTCCCAAACTTCATACAAGATTTTAGTATAAAGGATGGATGAACTTAAGTGCTCAAGGTCATGGAGTCAAAACCAATGTCAAATGTCAATCTTTAAATATCCATCATTTAAAGATTAAATATCCACACATATTGCCCTATGGCAAGGAGAGGCATACCGTTCGCCATTTTGCTGTGTTATATAACTGTTTATGGTTAAAGATAAATATTGTGGCACACACATGTAAAACATTTATTTACTTACTTCAGACAAATATCATGCAAATCGATGTATTTATTTATCGCAAATACACTTAATTGCCAGTACATTCACTGCATATCAATGCAGTGGTATTAGTAGTAAACTTGTGTGTGGACATATGGATATACATATATAATTAATTATATGATAGTCATAGAGAATTGATATCTGAATAGTTGAAGTAATAAGTAATTTTATATATAAGGAAGCTAGATAATCAATTTATATTGACTAAAGAAGAGGGGTGGGATTAAATAAGTTTTTACTTCAGCCCACTCCTTTTCGGACATGTAAACTCAAAACTGCTTAGTGCGTCCTTGTTTGTATTTTTGTTTTCTTATTATTATTACCTATATTATTTATGGTTTATTTTCTAAATGTAGTGGCTTTTTACGTGGTCTTGTTGCAAATGCTGTTTTGCTTTTCTTGTTTTCTGCTTATTTATTCAGAGTTTATTTTGAACATGTAAACAAATCATCATCATATCAATGATGCACTCTTGCTAGGGCAGAGCACCACTAGGGCTGTTCTAATAGTCAGTCACACAAATAATTCCTCTGTATCTTGGCTTCACACAAAACTTGGGGTCCATGAACTGTTTTTGCATCAGTTAATTGAGCGCCCTCTCTCCATGCACCGGGCACAACATTTCCATGTTCATCTTCTTGGGCCGCATCAGCCGCTAGGAGACCTGGCACCCACATCCGGAGGAAGTTGTGTAGGACCACCTTGGTGCACCTGCATAGTTTCAACTGCAGCATCGTCAGACAGCATCTCCAAATGGTGTGCCAGAATGGCAAATGCATTCTCAACAACACGGCGCGCACAGGACACACAGTAGTTGAAAATACACTGGGGTCTTGTCATCCCACGAAGACTACAGGGCTTCATCATCCAAGTTTGCAATGGGAAGGCATCATCTCCCCCCCCAAGAAGTAGAGCATATCGAAGGTCATCCCCGGGCAGTGGTTCTGGAGGAGGCAGACCCAGCTCGCCGTCTTCCAACGCAGTACAAAGGCTTGATCTGTTGATCTGACCCCACAGTCCAAGGCCGAGAAATTGGCACCTACACTCACCCACAGAAACTTGTATCGGGCATTTGCAAGGCCCAAGAGTGTTATAGAAAAGAAGCCCTTGTAATGGTAGTACATGGACCCACTATTCTTGGGCTTCTTAGTAGCGATATGCTTTCCATCAATGGCTCCTACACAATGGTGGTAGTTCCAAGATGTGGAAAACTTGGCTGCCACCTCATGCCATCTGTCTGCGGTCTCAGGAACAACAAATAGTTCATCTCTGTATTCCTCGCATTAGCACTGCACACCTCAGGCACAAACAGGCAAATGGTGTTGGCCGCCACACGGAAGGAAAACTTGAAGGACTTATAACTAGAAAAGCACTCGGAGAGCGCAGACCTCCACCAAGAATCCTTTTTAAAAAATCTGGGATCCAGAAGGTGATCCGGATCACCGCCAAAATTTAATGGATTGTTACTTGTGCCCAGTCACACCTCTGGAAAAAATTTCAGAGCAATCCGTTCATTACTTTTTCCATAATGTTGCTAACAGACAAACCAACAAATGCTACCGAAAACATAACCTCCTTGGCGAAGGTAACAACTATTCCCTGTAGCCAGGAATCGGGTGGTAATAGCCAGTTTCAGTCTGGGCTCAAGTGGACGGTGGCTTCTTGGACCCTTGTGTGCGACACCCCGCATTACCAAGAGCTGTGCAAACTGGTCAGGAGGCATCCGCATGTACGACAGAAAGTCCCCTCGCAATTCTCTCCAGTTCTTGGAACAAGGTGCGATACTGTCCAAAGAGCCTCCGCCGTTCACCACCTCTGCCACCTCGCATTCTGACATCAGCATTCCTGTATTAGCAAAGCCAATATCGCTTCATGCTGCTCCTCAGCTTCCATCATTTGCCTAGAAGGGTCCAACTCCCTCAGTCGTTGCGGCGGTATGACAACAGCCATCTTCTTCCCTTCTACAATGCTACATGCTACATGTTCCTTGGTTCCTCCCCCAATATATTGTGATATCCCGAGAGGCTGTGTCGTCGAGGGGCGTACGTCACACGCAAATGGCTCCAACTTCTGGCAGCTATAACTCCATCTGGTGGTGGAGTTAGGAACTTCACCCCTCAGCACACAACACGGCAGCACACCTGTGGCCAATGAGGGCCTAATGAGTAAGAGGACTTTGTGAGAGTTTAAAACTTTCAGTGTGAAGCTGGAGGGGAGAGGTTCATGGACTCCCGTTGCTGAGTGGAACCTGCTGGGTGGAGTATTTGTTGGAAAGTGCCTCTTAATTCTTACCTGAAGGATTTTGCACTGAAATACTTCCCTGTGTTACGGACACCTGCTACTGGGCTGCCACCGGGCTAAAGACTACAGGGATTGTTGACTGGACTCAAAGTAAGGCAGAAGATTTTGTTTGTTCTGAGAACGGGATATTGGACTGAAGGAGACCTGCCTATAATTTTATTGTTCTAAAGCCAGAGACATTGCTTGAGTTGACTTTTGGGAATCCATCTTTGTTTGAACATTGAACTTCGAGTTACCTTTTCTGTTTAATTTCCTGGCATAACATTAAAAATCTTGATTTATTTTAACTTCTGTGTCCTTGCACTGATTGAAGGGTCCCTCCGAGAGCCAGCCAGCCAGCCTCTTGTGATATCACAATATATACCCCAGGCTCTTGCCTCTCGTGGCACGTGCGGGTCGCATGCACGCCACACATAGGGGGAGAAAGTGAGATGTACTCCTTCTGTCTCGGGGGCCACACAAATAGCAAGTATGGAGTACCTGTGTAGTACTTCTGAGGCACATCACCCGTACTATGACCGTGCATCACTCGTGCGTCTTACTGTCATCACAAAGGCCCTACTAGCCATGCTGCCGACTTAGTTCAGGCGTACAAAAGGAGTGCGGGTCCCGTACGTAGTGTAAGCGTTCTTGATTTTTTTTGTAAGACCCGTAGAATTTGCATGTGCAAGACCAAAAGTCTCTACGGCCAGTCTCCGACCTTCTATGGCACTGAACACACACAAGTCTCAAGCATGGTTTTGCCAAATTTTTTTTTTTTTTTACTGTAGACCACCTGTAGTACATATGGCAGGTTGTGCGTGGGGTCTAAGAACACATTATCAACCGATCTGCTCATAAGAAATAGAAGCAATATTTATACTTGAGCTGATCTTTTCCTGGATCGAGTCGAAGTAAAAAATATGAATGAATAAATAAAATAAAATGCCGGCATTCATCATCAGTATCACAGTTCTCAAGATTGAACTTAAATCGCAGTCCTGAACTGAATCAGGAATTGAGTAGCTGTCCTGAATCATCCGAAGCCATCTTGGAACAAGTTGTACCTCCAAATAGCCCAAACTATGTCAGACAGATTTTATCCTGATTACGCTGGGCATTTCCACCACGAAAGAGAAACTAAAAGGGTGAAAGTAATTATCATGCTGTTACCATCCGTATCCAAAATCGCTCACTCATTCACTACTCCCTTTATAGGGAATTACTATATAGAGGACTATTGACCCATCCCATGTGACGTCACGACAAATGCGGCTGCCGTTTTGGACATGAACTACCAGTAGTCTACCACAGCCAACAACGAGGAACGACGGCGAAGCATCGAAAGGAATATAGCCATCAAAGAAAGTTTTTACTTTCAGCAAGACTTCCATCATGCCATTATATTGTTGTGCACCTGGATGTAGTAACAATCAACACACAAGGCAAGATTTATCATTTTATCGGATCCCGACAGATGCTGACCGACGGAGAAGATGGATGATCTCTAAAATATTGGCAAAATGATGTTTATTGACATAGCAATCGTGTGTAACGGGAAGCATTTGCATATCCGAAGTGTTGTGTTTACATCAAAGATAAAATAAACCGATATGACAACGACTGCTGCTGCCAGGTTGGAGACACAAACTAGTAGAAAGGAAGTGTGCCAAAACACTTCCTTTGTGGTCGATTCTGCTTTAAGGTAAGATGCATTTAATTATTCGTCTGCTGTGGGTTTGGAATCGGTAGCCTGACCGATTCGTTCATGTTTGTGGTGCCATTTGTTTGTTGACGCGTGTTGAAATGGAAGATTGGTTGTTGACATGATTTCCAGTGATGCTTTGGTGCTGCTGTGGATCAGATGTGTTGAGTAGCCTGACTGTTTTTTTTTTTTCTTGCGTGTGGTATCATTGTTGACGCAAGGTTGTTTTTGCACATGCCAATGCGGATACGATTTCCCCTGATGAGTTATGACTTCAGATGCGATGCGTGTGTGGAGGTGTGGAGTCCGCGTGACGTGTGCGTAAGATAGGCTTCTCATGTGTTTGGAGATCCGCGCTCTGAGACAAGCGCAAGCACCCCCCCAAGGGAATAAAGGGACCCCCCGAAAATATCGGCATAGTTCGAACACTGGGTTGGAGAAAGTAATGGCAAATAGTGAGTGCACAAACCATAGAAGGTAAACTGTACACAGCGCCAGGGCAGTGTGATGGTATGTCTACTTTTAGATTGTTAGCTTATCAATGAACACACTCGTCACTCGACGAGTTTCACGTCTTTACGACGGATACTTAAATGTGTGTTAGGTATTATTGTTGCAGTCTAAGCAGTCATTGTAGCAGCTAGATGAGCGAGAACCGAAAGGGTCTGTGCCATAAACCGTTATTTCTTCATGTCCAAAATGGCGGTCGCGTTTACGAAGGTCACGTGAGTGGGAAGGGTCAATATAGTGAGCTCATTGGTAAAATGAAAAAAAAAAACGCTTTTGGACAAGTCCATCGCACTGGTATTTACATCATTACTGTCACACCATTAAAACGTGCCATATCAGCCAGCTGGTGGATTTTCAAAATAATGCATGTATTTTTGTGATAAATACATATTGTACTGAGTGTATTTTTTCCCCACATCAATCAATATAAAAGTACCGGCATCTTTCAGGTTTTTTTTTTTTTTTAAATCAAGGCTGAATACTTTCTTCTTTGGTGCTGTCTTATCAAATTAAATTTGAGACTTTTTTTATTTTCAGCGCAACTGCAATGCATGATGGGATATATTGCTTGGTTAGTGGCCATCGGTTGTACACTATTCGCGATGCATTGTGGGATACTTTGAGTGCACTATATAGGGTGTAATAATCCTCACTATCGTTTCAGACAGCACTACAAAATGCCGTCCTCACTAATAAAGTACCCTATATAGTGAGTGATTTTGGACACTGGGCATGTGAATAGTCTTTTATGAATGCAGAAGCGGGCGCTCAGCCCTCCGACTACAGTATGACCGGAGACAAGTTTTGTGTTTCATCTAATTTAGGTAATTTAAAAACTAATATTTGGCAGTGGGCACATAGGAAAGTGTAAAGTTTGTCAAAATGTTTATCATGCTTGTATGATAAACGAAGATATTTATCTCAGTGCAGGACCCACTCATTCTAAACCCGTCGAGCTTCACTGGCGAAGCTCTCAACCCCAAAGTACAACCAAATCTACTTGCACAGAATGTCACGAAACAATAGGCCATAAAATAAAGATCTATTACAAGTATTAGATCTATATTTATTCAACATGTTCTGAAGTTACTTGACTGGGAACTGGGAATCTCGACCCACAGAACATTGCTTGTTTACTCACACTCGATAACCCGGAAATCAACGACTGTACGCCACTTCTGGCTGGCAACGGCTGCTCCCCGTGGTTCTGCCCCATGAGTAATTCACAGAATAAAATTGTCCACGAAAGTGCTTTTACAATTTTTTTTTTTTTTGACTGTGTGAGTCTTTTGTCTAGAAGTAATACATAAAAGCACAACCAATACAACCCACTTTAAAGCCTTTTTTCAGCGGATATTTTGTTTGCGATTATTGGAAATGAATTTACCTCAGACAAGTGAAATAGCTCGCTTGTTAGCCATATAGCATGCAACTTCTAGGTAAAAAGCATGGTGCTGTGCTGTTTAAATTAGCAAACAAAGCCAAACAATCCAGAAAATTTTCAAACAGCTATTCATATTCATATTCAGCATCCATATAAGCATTTATAGAGGAATAAGTGATGAACTGCAGCAAGAGGCATGAGAACCGTGCGAGAGACCAGGCCAGCCAAATCAGGCCAGGACACCCTAATTAAAAGTTAGCAAATATCTGCTTAGCCTTAAGCTAATCTCTCACTGGGCTGCGACAGCTTGCAACAAATTGCGAACGTCATTCGTGAGAGAGTTTCAAAAATGTCTTGAAACATTCGTGGGGCTTCTCAATTTCCTCACGAGTCGCAAAGTGTCGCTCCTTCGTCGCTGAAATTTTGAACCTTCAAAAAATTCGTGCGACAAAATTTCTCTCAAAATAGCCACAAACGCATCGCTGGTGTTACAAAGCCGTCGCGAACCCTTCTCAAGTCAGTTTCCATGAGGCTTCCTCTACTTCCCTGCCTGCCGAGGGAAAGCCGGGCTGCGACAGCCTGTGACTAGTTGGAGACACAACAATTACGGTAAATTACTTTTTTTTCCACTGTATCAATTCAATGTGATTCCAGTGAAAATCGTCGCTAATTCGCATACATCACAATTGTTGTCTCCAACTAGTCGCAGGCTGTCGCAGCCCAGTGAGATACTACCCTTACATTTAAGACACTACAGTACATCAGTTCAATCATAAACATCTGTCTCCATCATAAGAAAACGATCATGTAAAATTTTATTTATTTTTAAATAAAGAGAGGCACTTATTTACAGGGTCCTGTTCATGACATAAAACAAAATTTACACAAATTAAATTTAATAATTCATTACATTGTTTTAAACATGGCCACAATTTAAACCTTCAGTACACCGATGTTATATTCCTCCAGCAGAATGGAAATTGATTTCGGACACTTTTAAAATCAGTGTAAACAAAAGAAAATGTTTTAACGGAACAAATCTGTTCCAGGATTAAATCAGGAGACTCTTGGCTTTCATTGTGTAGATTAGTGTGTCAGTCTTTGTGCTACTATTCATATAAACATTTAAACCCAAATAACACACTTTCATAAAATGTTCATCTTCATTAAGCTGCATTCCAATAGTCTGTCCCAAGTCTTTTCCTTACCATTCCTTGACCTCAATGGAAAATGTCATGAGGTCAAGGAAAGACATGAAGGAGAATTCACAGGGATATGGGAAAAAAAACTGTGGTGCAAAAAGAATCTGACTGCACTTACACTAGGCTACGCAATTATGCGATGGTACATGTTATTGACATATGCCTGTTGTGTGAAACTACAATGTTTTGAAGAACTACAAAAAGCGCATCTTCACCCCATGTGTTCTTACTCTGCTGTTTTATGATGACTATATAAACGTGGACAACACAGTAAAAAATACTATTTCATTACCAAAGTTGGAACAGAAACGAAGGAATATAGGCTACTAGTCACAAACAAATAAAGGCAGCACCAAACTGTGAATAAACTCAATGTAGAATACCCCCTGCTTACGAACCTGTCATATATTGCCATATGTAAGGGAAGAAGTTGAATTACCTCCCCTTTGAAAGATCGGACCGGGATTATTTTCCTTCATGCACATCTTCAGGTGGTACAGTGCAACTGTGTAAAGTTGCATCAAAATCCATCAAACTGTTTAGGAGGAGTTACACGACACATGGACAGATGGACGAACAGACAGGGTGATTCCTATATTACCTCCCCCCGCCAAACTTTGTTTGCGGGGGTTATAATGAGCATCACACTCAATGGCTGCTCACACTCAACTTCCTGTCCACTCATATTCATCAACATGATTCCCAATTGTTGTCAAATTCATTATTTAAATTTATTGTACATTATATAATTTGTTTTTATGAAAGGTGCACTGTTCATGTGTCGCTTTAAATGTTGCTGCTGCAAGGAATTGTGGGACAGCATTATTTTCTTTCCTTTCATAAAGGATAGTCCAGTGTAACCTATGCTCAAGGAGACAGGCATCACATTCAGAATGAGATTCAAGATTCAAAGATTGTCAATTCACTATATATCCAAGAAATATAGGATAATCGAAATGCCGTTTCTCACCTTACTTGTAAAATCAGAAAAATATATTAAATTTAAAATTTGAGTGATTCCACGCTTATGGGTACTGAAATGGGGACATGAACTTATTTTTAAAAATTCACCTAAAACCATTTCTTTTTTTACCATCAGGTCACAAATGTAATCTTTAATGAATGATATGTTAAAAGATAACTTTAATTTTCTGAGATGTAATAAACATTTATATGCCAAAGTCAGAACGTAACAGAAGTGTTGTGGACATATATATTCTCAATTTTAACAATGTAGAATTACTTTTTGAAACATAGGAAGGTGATGTTTTAGTAAATATAATTAATAAACATGTGTAGTAGAATAAACATACACATTCTTTCAATAAGATTAACATGGTATATAGCTAGATTGTAATTAATTTGTAACAGACGCGAGATGGACAATCGTAACAGAAGTAATGTAACAGACATCATTTTGGAACTCATAGGCTTGACTTTGGCATATAAATATGTTTTTATTACATCTCAGAAAATTAAAGTTATCTTTTAACACATCATTCATTAAAGATTACATGTTTTGTGACCTGATGGTAAAAAAAAGAAATGGTTTTAGGTGAATTTTTAAAAATAAGTTCATGTCCCCATTTCAGTACCCATAAGCGTGGAATCACTCATATATATGTGATTCCACGCTTGTGTGTGTGTGTGTGTGTGTGTGTATATATATATATATATATATATATATATATATATATATGTGGCAGCGGGGGCGTGGTCAAGCGCCGGTCGGTGACAGGAGGGCGGAGTCAGGGAAGGTAAGTGGCAGAATCACGACACCTGAGAACAATTAACCTGTGTTTGTGTGTGTCTTCCCAGTGACCGCGCCCTATTTAAGGAGGGAGAGTGAGAGCAGAGGGGATCTCCGGACTAGACGCTGGCTGTGTGTGTGTGTCTGTCTAGTCACCGTAACGATTGTTCACTGAAAAGTGTGGCAATAAAGCCTTTTCCCAAACCTGATCTCTGTCCTGCCGTCCTCAGTGCTCCACCCACACGTAGGGAGTGTTACAGTGGTGCCAAAACCCGGGACGTGGAGCACCAAACCAGCAGCCCCATGGAATCCTCCCCGTTCACCGATCTGGTCCACGCCCTCGCCACGGCTCAGCAAAGCCAGCACCAGGCACTCGTCACTCTCCGAAAGGAGCAGGAGCAGCGCTTCGAAGCCCTGGTGCTGGCCCAGCAGGAAGATCGCGAGGCGTTCCGGCATCTTCTCGCGTCGGCGGGGTCCACCAGCGCTCCGGCCGCGGGCCCGTCTCCCCTCATTGTCACCAAGATGTGCCCGCAGGACGACCCCGAGGCGTTCATCACGTTGTTCGAACAGGTCGCCGAAGCCTCGGGGTGGCCGATCGAGCAGCGCGCGGCGCGCCTCCTCCCCCTGCTCACGGGAGAGGCGCAGCTGGCCGCGCTACAGCTCCCCGCCGACCGCCGGCTGGCCTACGCGGACCTCCGCCGGGCCGTCCTCCAGCGCGTGGGGCGCACACCGGAGCAACAGCGCCAGCGCTTCCGCGCGCTGCGACTGGAGGAAGTCGGCCGGCCGTTCGCGTTCGGCCAGCAGCTCCGGGACGCCTGCTGGCGGTGGCTGAGGGCCAACAATCGCGACGCCGAGGGAATCGTCGACCAGGTGGTACTGGAACAGTTCGTCGCCCGCTTACCAGCCGGAACCGCGGAGTGGGTCCAGTGCCACCGCCCGGCGTCGCTGGATCAGGCAGTCGAGCTGGCGGAGGATCATCTGGCGGCTGTCCCGGCGGCAGGACAGCAGATGGCATCGTCTCTTCTCTCCTCTTCTCTCTCTCTCTCTCCCTCTCCTCCTGTGTCCCGTCCCTGCCCCATTCCCCCACCGCGGAGGCGGGGGCCGGCTCCACCCCAGCCGGCCCGCCGCACCCGCGGTGCCCTCCCGTGTCTCCCTTCTGTGTCTGTCTCTCCCCCATCTCAGGTGAGTGAGCCCCAGATCACCGGTGCAGAGGGAAAGCCCGGGCCGGTTTGCTGGCGCTGCGGGGAGCCGGGCCACCTTCATGAGCAGTGCACAGCAATGGAAGTGGGCGCGGTGGTTCGGATCCCCGACGCGCCAGAGGCCGCCCTCGATCGGGCCGGAGCGTATCGCATACCGGTGAGTATCCAAGGGGCTACATATCAGGCGTTGGTGGATTCTGGTTGTAATCAGACCTCAATTCGCCAAAGCCTGGTTCAAAACGAGGCATTGGGGGGAGCACAGGGGGTGAAGGTGTTGTGTGTGCACGGGGATGTTCACAGCTACCCTTTGGTGTCGGTTCACATTATTTTCAGAGGGGAAAAATTTATAGTGAAGGCGGCGGTTAATCCTCGCCTTACCCACTCGTTAATTTTGGGGACGGATTGGCCGGGATTTCGGGGTTTAATGACACGCCTAGTCGAGAGTGGGTCCTGCCATTTGACAGGGGGAGGTCCCGGTGTCGCTTTGGCGGGAGCAGCTGTCACAGAGCTGTCTACGTCATCTCCGCGTCAGAGTGAGGAGCCGCCGGCCCCTCCTCTCTCTATTGGGGATTCCCTCACGGATTTCCCATTAGAGCAGTCGCGAGACGAGACTCTGCGGCATGCGTTTGACCAAGTGAGAGTAATCGATGGTCAAACGCTCCAGCCGAACGCCACCCCGTCCTTCCCCTACTTCGCGATTATGAAGGATAGATTATACCGAGTGACGCAGGACACTCAAACTAAGGAGCGAGTCACGCAGCTTTTGATTCCAAAAAGCCGCCGGGAATTGGTATTCCAGGCGGCTCACTTTAATCCCATGGCTGGACACTTAGGGCAGGATAAAACACTAGCCCGAATAATGGCCCATTTCTATTGGCCGGGGATTCGCGGCGATGTCCGTAGGTGGTGTACGGCATGCCGCGAATGCCAGTTAGTAAACCCAGCAGCCATTCCAAAAGCGCCATTGCGCCCTCTACCGTTAATCGAGACCCCGTTTGAAAGAATTGGGATGGATCTCGTCGGGCCATTAGATCGGTCAGCACGAGGGTACCGCTTTATATTAGTTCTAGTGGACTATGCAACGCGATACCCGGAAGCAGTGCCTCTGCGCAATATCTCAGCACGCAGTATTGCAGAGGCACTCTTCCGCGTCATCTCCCGAGTTGGAATCCCGAAAGAGATTCTGACTGATCAAGGCACTACGTTTATGTCACGAACACTGCGCGAACTGTATGGGTTATTGGGGATTAAGCCGATCCGCACCAGTGTATATCACCCACAAACGGACGGTTTAGTAGAACGGTTCAACCGCACCCTCAAAAATATCATTAAGAAATTCGTAAGTGAGGACGCACGTAATTGGGATAAGTGGCTCGAACCCTTGCTGTTCTCAGTGCGAGAGGTCCCTCAAGCCTCCACGGGGTTCTCCCCGTTCGAATTATTATATGGGCGTAAGCCGCGCGGCATCCTGGACGTGCTGCGGGAAAATTGGGAGGAGGGACCTTCACAAAGTAAGAATGAAATTCAGTACGTTATGGACCTGCGCGCAAAACTCCACACGCTCACCCACCTAACTCAGGAGAACTTGCGGCAGGCCCAGGAACGGCAAGCCCGCCTGTACAACAAGGGTACGCGCCTTAGAGAGTTCACACCGGGAGATAAAGTACTCGTACTCTTGCCCACGTCGAGCTCCAAATTAATCGCCAAGTGGCAAGGACCCTTTGAGGTCACACGGCGAGTCGGGGACGTCGACTATGAGGTGAGGCGAACAGACAGGGGTGGGGCGCCACAGATTTACCACCTCAATCTGCTCAAACTCTGGAACGAGGAGGTCCCCGTGGCGTTGGTGTCGGTAGTTCCGGAGAAGGCGGAGCTGGGGCCGGAGGTTCAAAAAGAGAGTTTGGCATCACGTACCTCTCCGGTCCCCTGTGGAGACCACCTCTCCCCGACCCAGCTCACGGAGGTCGCCCAGTTGCAGGCCGAGTTTTCGGATGTGTTCTCGCCCCTGCCCGGTCGCACTAACCTCATAGAACACCACATAGAGACACCCCCGGGGGTGGTAGTGCGTAGCCGCCCTTATAGACTACCCGAACACAAAAAAAAAGGTGGTTCGGGAAGAACTTCAGGCCATGCTCGAAATGGGCATCGTCGAGGAGTCCCACAGCGACTGGAGCAGCCCGGTGGTCTTGGTTCCCAAGGCCGACGGCTCCGTCCGGTTCTGTGTGGACTATAGAAAAGTCAACGCGGTGTCTAAATTTGACGCATACCCAATGCCTCGTGTTGATGAGCTGCTCGATCGACTAGGCACGGCTCGCTTCTACTCGACACTGGATTTAACGAAGGGATATTGGCAGATCCCCTTGACTCCATTATCCCGGGAGAAAACGGCCTTTTCCACACCGTTTGGCTTACACCAGTTCGTCACACTTCCGTTTGGGCTGTTTGGGGTGCCCGCTACGTTTCAGCGGCTGATGGACCGGGTCCTCCGGCCCCACGCCACCTATGCGGCCGCCTACCTGGACGACATTATCGTTTATAGTAACGACTGGCAGCGGCACCTGCAACACCTGAGGGCCGTCCTTAGGTCGCTGAGACGGGCGGGGCTCACTGCCAACCCAAAGAAGTGTGCGATTGGGCGGGTGGAAGTACGGTATCTGGGCTTCCACTTGGGCAACGGGCAGGTGCGTCCCCAAATTAATAAGACAGCAGCGATTGCGGCCTGCCCGAGGCCCAAGACCAAAAAGGGGGTGAGACAGTTCCTGGGGCTGGCTGGCTACTATCGTAGGTTTATACCTAATTATTCGGACGTCACCAGCCCGCTGACTGACCTCACTAAAAAGGGGGCGCCAGATCCGGTCCAGTGGACGGAGCAGTGCCAGCGGGCTTTCTCGGAGGTAAAGGCTGCACTGTGTGGGGGGCCACTTTAACACTCCCCTGACTTCTCTCTCCCTTTTATGTTACAGACGGATGCGTCGGACAGAGGGCTGGGGGCCGTTTTGTCCCAGCAGGTGGAGGGGGAGGATCGCCCGGTCTTATACATCAGCCGGAAGCTGTCAGTGCGTGAGGGGCGCTACAGCACGATTGAAAAGGAGTGCCTGGCGATCAAATGGGCGGTCCTCGCCCTCCGGTACTACCTGCTGGGGCGCTCTTTCACCCTCTGTTCGGACCACGCGCCCCTCCAGTGGCTCCACCGCATGAAAGATGCCAACGCGCGGATCACCCGTTGGTATCTGGCGCTCCAACCCTTTAATTTCAAGGTGGTCCACAGGCCGGGGGCGCAGATGGTCGTGGCGGACTTCCTCTCCCGTCAAGGGGGGGGGGAGTCGGCTGCAGGCCGGACGGGCGCCCGGCCTGAGTCGGGCGGTGGGGGTATGTGGCAGCGGGGGCGTGGTCAAGCGCCGGTCGGTGACAGGAGGGCGGAGTCAGGGAAGGTAAGTGGCAGAATCACGACACCTGAGAACAATTAACCTGTGTTTGTGTGTGTCTTCCCAGTGACCGCGCCCTATTTAAGGAGGGAGAGTGAGAGCAGAGGGGATCTCCGGACTAGACGCTGGCTGTGTGTGTGTGTCTGTCTAGTCACCGTAACGATTGTTCACTGAAAAGTGTGGCAATAAAGCCTTTTCCCAAACCTGATCTCTGTCCTGCCGTCCTCAGTGCTCCACCCACACGTAGGGAGTGTTACAATATATAAATAAAATTAGTCTAAAATCAATGTACAAAATAGCAGTAGTGCAAATACAGTATAATAACCGTAACTGAGAAGATGCTTAGAAGAGTAGGTTATGAGATGTATATGAACAATAGTGCAAATGACCAATAGCAGCAGATACAACAATAATGCAAATGATTGTGGTGAGATGTGCAAACAGATGAGACAGTGCATAGAGAGGAGTGTCTATTTACCAAAATTAATTAAATAAATAAGTTTCAGTTTGAACATTAAATATCTTGTTGTATTGTATTCAAGTGAATATCAGTTGAAAAGGATTTGCAAATTATTGCGTTCTGTTTGTACAACCCCGATTCCAAAAAAGTTGGGACAAAGTACAAATTGTAAATAAAAACGGAATGCAATAATTTACAAATCTCAAACTGATATTGTATTCACAATAAAACAGACAGCATATCAAATGTCAAAAGTGAGACATTTTGAAATTTCATGACAGCAACACATCTCAAAAAAGTTGGGACGGGCAATAAGAGGCTGGAAAAGTTAAAAAGGTACAAAAAAGGAACAGCTGGAGGCAAGGACGCGTTATCCTAATGGGCTTCATGGGCAGCTGCCCAGGGCCTCGGCCACTAGGGGGCCTTGGAGGTAGCGAGATCGGAAAATATGAAACGATATTTTCAAAAGTTTTGATCATATTGACATTTTTGATGCATTTCACCACCCGTAAGGAAGCCCACCTTGTCCCATCGCATAAATCACCCGTCATTGTCAATATGATAACTGTCCACCATGTCTTCACACGCTACGCCAGCTTGAGTTCAATGATTTAATTAATGACTTTGCTTTCCAGAAAAGTAGGAAAGTGCCCCTGTAAGTTGACCCATGGCTGTCAAACTGAATGCGCAAAGCTGTGTGCCACTGCTGTTTGGGACATTACGTGTGTGAAAGGATGAAGTGTTGCACATAGCCTAACATTTTGAGATTTATTTCTGAGAAGCAAGATATTTTTGTTATCGCACTTTGTTTTCACAAGTTAAAAATTGCCTGGATTACAAAATGAAAACGAACGGTTATATACCAAATAAATGTTGTTCTGAATACTAAAAAAAAACTGTTGTAGGCCTAGGTTATGTTCTTGACATGTTCATTGACTCACTCATTCAAAGGCTTCTTGAGGCTAAACTTTAGTTAACCAGACTTGTTAACCGTGATGTCTGATGGATTTTTTTTTTTTCACCATGTAATTGCCTATTTCACCATTGCTTTTTCTCGATTAAATAGGTGTTGATGGATATAAAGTTTTATCATTCAATAGTATTTCTAATTGTGCCACTGTCATTATTTAAGTTTCTGTGTCCAGTTAGACAGGCACGTCTGAGGGAGTGAATTTGCTGAGCGCAGTTGACAACAGGCAGGGGTGTGGCCTCGGGGGTGTATCTGCCCAGAGCCTTGGCAAGGGTTAACGCGGCCCTGAATGGAGGACCAAATTGCAACTCATTAGGTCAATTGGCAATAGGTCATTAACATGACTGGGTATAAAAAGAGCATCTTGGAGTAGCAGCGGCTCTCAGAAGTAAAGATGGGAAGAGGATCACCAATCCCCCAATTCTGCGCCGACAAATAGTGGAGCAATATCAGAAAGGAGTTCGACAGTGTAAAATTGGAAAGAGTTTGAACATATCATCTACAGTCCATAATATCAAAAATTCAGAGAATCTGGAAGAATCTCTGTGCATAAGGGTCAAGGCCGGAAAACCATACTGGGTGCCCGTGATCTTCGGGCCCTTAGACGGCACTGCATCACATACAGGCATGCTTCTGTATTGGAAATCACAAAATGGGCTCAGGAATATTTCCAGAGAACATTATCTGTGAACACAATTCACCGTACCATCCGCCGTTGCCAGCTACAACTCTACAGTTCAAAGAAGAAGCCGTATCTAAACATGATCCAGAAGCGCAGACGTCTTCTCTGGGCCAAGGCTCATTTAAAATGGACTGTGGCAAAGTGGAAAACTGTTCTGTGGTCAGACGACTCAAAATTTGAAGTTCTTTATGGAAATCAGGGACGCTGTGTCATTCGGACTAAAGAGGAGGAGAAGGACAACCCAAGTTATCAGCGCTCAGTTCAGAAGCCTACATCTCTGATGGTATGGGGTTGCATTAGTGCGTGTGGCATGGGCAGCTTACACATCTGGAAAGACACCATCAATGCTGAAAGGTATATCCAGGTTCTAGAGCAACATATGCTCCCATCCAGACGACGTCTCTTTCAGGGAAGACCTTGCATTTTCCAACATGACAATGCCAAACCACATACTGCATCAATTACAGCATCATGGCTGCGTAGAAGAAGGGTCCGGGTACTGAACTGGCCAGCCTGCAGTCCAGATCTTTCGCCCATAGAAAACATTTGGCGCATCATAAAATGGAAGATACGACAAAAAAGACCTAAGACAGTTGAGCAACTAGAATCCTACATTAGACAAGAATGGGTTAACATTCCTATCCCTAAACTTGAGCAACTTGTCTCCTCAGTCTCCAGACGTTTACAGACTGTTGTAAAGAGAAAAGGGGATGTCTCACAGTGGTAAACATGGCCTTGTCCCAACTTTGAGATGTGGTGTTGTCATGAAATTTAAAAATCACCTAATTTTTCTCTTTAAATGATACATTTTCTCAGTTTAAACATTTGATGTCATCTATGTTCTATTCTGAATAAAATATGGAATTTTGAATCTTCCACATCATTGCATTCTGTTTTTATTTACAATTTGTACTTTGTCCCAACATTTTTGGAATCAGGGTTATAGTTAATTGTAGAAAGGTAACTGGTTTACTTTAGAAAGGAAGGAAATCTTTTGTGCACACTTAAGCAAGTTTTTCTATTTAGGGTTCAATATTTTTCTATGCAAGTTAATTGAAGATAAGCTATTACCTTTGTATCATATGTAACGTCTTATTAGCTAGATGGGATCAATTTAGCCCCAACACCTAGATAAACTGTTCAATATCGTGACTCAAACTGATTCTTGAATTGGGTGGATCATTACACGTTTAGTGACCAATAAATTTTGAACAATAGTTTTATATTTAAGTCCTCCTCTCTCAACTGTTTCTCAAGCACGCTCTTATCTTCAATGTTGTTAGTTACAGATCACCATATCGTGTTGAAACAATGCATGTCAAATCGCACTACATTGCAATAGGGTGAATCGCATCATATCGCGTTAGCCACTTCATAAGAATCTTTAATGTATTGGATCGTTGCCAATGCATTGAGATGTGTACCACGTTAGCATCAATGATGGAGATGCACATCCCTATCGCTGAGGAGATGCTGAACGATCAGTATGGTAATACACTTATTTTAGTATAAATATGGTGATTATAGGAAATCGAACATGCTAATTTGTCAAGAAAGTCCAACTATTTCTCGATAATCACCTTGAGCAAATTGGCAAAAATGGTGGCCAACTGCTTCATCATTGTAAGCGAGGAAAAATTACAAATTATGAAAAGAAAAGGCTGTTCCTAAAAGCACTACGCAGTTTGGACTAAATACTATTCAAAAGATAAGGTGGAAATTGTGATACTTTTTGAAATTGATAAAATGAATTTTATGCAAGTTGGCATACAGCCAAGCCAGAAAGTCTGCACCCTTTCCCCTTCCCCATGTTTTGTTACAAACTTATTCTACAATAGAGTTCATTTTTTTTGTCACAAAATTCTACAACCCCAATTCCAAAAAAGTTGGGACAAAGTACAAATTGTAAATAAAAACAGAATGCAATGATGTGGAAATTTCAAAATTCCATATTTTATTCAGAATAGAACATAGAGGACATATCACATGTTTAAACTGAGAAAATATTATTTAAAGAGAAATTAGGTGATTTTAAATTTCATGACAACACCACGTCTCAAAAAAAGTTGGGACAAGGCCATGTTTACCACTGTGAGACATCCCCTTTTCTCTTTACAACAGTCTGTAAACGTCTGGGGACGGAGGAGACAAGTTGCTCAAGTTTAGGAATAGGAATGTTAACCCATTCTTGTCTAATGTAGGATTCTAGTTGCTCAACTGTCTTGGGTCAGTTTTGTCGTATCTTCCGTTTTATGATGCGCCAAATGCTTATGGGTGAAAGATCTGGACTGCAGGCTGGCCAGTTCAGTACCCGGACCCTTCTACGCAGCCACAATGCTATAACTGATGCAGTATGTGGTTTGGCATTGTCATGTTGGAAAATGCAAGGTCTTCCCTGAAAGAGACGTAGCCTGGATGGGAGCATATGTTGCTCTAGAACCTGGATATACCTTTCAGCATTGATGGTGTCTTTCCAGATGTGTAAGCTGCCCATGCCACACGCACTAATGCAACCCCATACCATCAGAGATGCAGGCTTCTGAACTGAGCGCTGATAACAACTTGGGTCGTCCTTCTCCTCTTTAGTCCGAATGACACGGCGTCCCTGATTTCCATAAAGAACTTCAAATTTTGAGTCGTCTGACCACAGAACAGTTTTTCACTTTGCCACAGTCCATTTTAAATGAGCCTTGGCCCAGAGAAAACGTCTGCGCTTCTGGATCATGTTTAGATATGGCTTCTTCTTTGAACTATAGAGTTTTAGCTGGCAACGGCAGATGGCACGGTGAATTGTGTTCACAGATAATGTTCTCTGGAAATATTCCTGAGCCCATTTTGTGATTTCCAATACAGAAGCATGCCTGTATGTGATGCAGTGCCGTCTAAGGGCCCGAAGATCACGGGGACCCAGTATGGTTTTCCGGCCTTGACCCTTACGCACAGATTCTTCCAGATTCTCTGAATCTTTTGATGATATTATGCACTGTAGATGATATGTTCAAACACTTTGCAATTTTACACTGTCGAACTCCTTTCTGATATTGCTCCACTATTTGTCGGTGCAGAATTAGGGGGATTGGTGATCCTCTTCCCATCTTTACTTCTGAGAGCCGCTGCCACTCCAAGATGCTCTTTTTATACCCAGTCATGTTAATGACCTATTGCCAATTGACCTAATGAGTTGCAATTTGGTCCTCCAGCTGTTCCTTTTTTGTACCTTTAACTTTTCCAGCCTCTTATTGCCCCTGTCCCAACTTTTTTGAGATGTGTTGCTGTCATGAAACTTCTAATGAGCCAATATTTGGCATGAAATTTCAAAATGTCTCACTTTCGACATTTGATATGTTGTTCATGTTCTATTGTGAATACAATATCAGTTTTTGAGATTTGTAAATTATTGCATTCCATTTTTATTTACAATTCGTACTTTGTCCCAACTTTTTTGGAATCGGGGTTGTACACAAAATAGCCCATAATGACAAAGTGAAAACAGGTTTTTAGACATTTGTGCTAATTTATTAAAAATCAAAATGTAAAATATATGTACATGAGTTTGCACACCCAAAAGTGAGCTGAGGTGCATTTTGTTTCCACCGATACCGTTTGAGATGTTTCTACAACTTAACTGGAGTCTGCCTGTGGTAAATTCAATTAATTGGACATGATTGGGGATTGCCAGCACCTGCCTATATAAAGGTCCCACAGTTAACAGTGGGCATCAGAGCAAACTCCAAGCCATGGGGTCAAAGGAATTATCTGCAGACCTCAGAAACAGGATTGTGTCAAGGCATAGATCTGGAGAAGGGTACAGAAAATTTGCTGCAGCTTTACAGGTGGCACAAGAGCACAGTGGCCACCATCATTGGTGAGGTACCAAATGGAAGAGGTTTGGAACCACCAACAATCTTCCTAGACCTGGCCGGCCGGCCAAACTGAGCGATCGGGGAAGACGGGCCTTGGCCGGAGAGGTGAGCAGGATCCCGAGGGTCACTCTGACAGAGCTCCAGCGTATTTTTGTGGAGATGTGAGAACCTTTCAGAAAATCAACCATCCAGGCAGCACTGCACAAATCAGGCCTTTAGAGTGGCCAGACGGAAGCCACTCCTTAGTAAAAGGCACATGACAGCCTGCTTGGAGTTTGCCAAAAGGCACCTAGAGGACTCTCAAACCATGAGAAACCAGATTCTCTGGTCTGATGAAACCAAAATTGAACTTTTTGGCCTGAATATCAAGCGTCACATCTGGAGGAAACCAGGCACCGCTCATCACCTGGCTAATGCCATCCCTACAGTGAAGCATGGCAGTGGCAGCATCATGATGTGGGGATGTTTTTCAGCAGCAGGAATGGGGCAACTAGTCCTGATGGAGTGAAAGATGAATGCAGCCAAGTACACCGAGATCCCTGAAGAAAACCTGCTCCAGAGCACTCTGGACCTCAAACTGGGGCAAAGGTTTACCTTCCAACATGACAACAACCAAAAGCACACAGCCAAGAGAACAAAAGTGGTTTTGGAGAAAGTCTGTGAATGTCCTTGAGTGGCCCAGCCAGAGCTCAGACCTGAATCCAATTGAACATCTGTGGAAGGAGCTGAAAATGGCTGTATACCGATGCTCCCCATCCAACCTGATGGAGCTTGCAAGGATATGCCAAGAGGAATGGGCAAAAGTGTCCAGAAACAAGTGTGCCAAGTTCGTAGCTTCTTTCCCAAGACACCTTGAAGCTGTAATTGCTGCCAAAAGTGCATCAACCAAGTATTAGGCTAAGGGTGTGTACAGATATTTACATATCTGTACACACCCTTAGCCTAAATAACCTATTTTTGTCAGTAAAATAAAATTGCATATTTTCTAAAAACCTGCTTTCACTTTGTCATTATGGGCTATTTTGTGTAGAAATTTGTGACAAAAAATGAACTCAACCTATTGTAGAATAAGTTTGTAACGTAATAAAACATGGAGAAGGTGAAAGGGGTGTGCAGACTTTCTGGCTTGACTGTAGATAAATAGACAAGTCTGCGCACGTTATGTTTGCATGCTGCTTTTAAAGAATTTTTTTTAATACGATTTAAAATACAATTTTAAATCACCTGTGTATTTATAGTAAAACAATTATCCACTTCAGGCTCAGTAAATAATAACCTCGACCTCATCTCAGTTATTATTCACCAATATTCACTTCACCTTTGGCTTTATAGTTTGTTCAACAGTTATGTCAATTGCCTGCACATTAATTTAATTTGCATGCCTGTACCCTGCTGTACTGTAATGCTGCATAATGGCCGACTGCTGCCAATTGCACAAGTTCCAGTATGCAAAGGCCAACCAATGCTACGGTTAGCACAGTGATAGGGGCCAGTCCCCTGATTCTTGGTACCAAGTTGCATCTTGAGTGCTCTAGCACCACAAACAAGTCAAATTTGGAGATACATTTATACATGTAACTTTTGAACCATATGTCTCATCTCATCATCTCTAGCCGCTTTATCCTGTTCTACAGGGCCGTAGGCAAGCTGGAGCCTATCCCAGCTGACTATGGGCGAAAGGCAGGGTACACCCTGGACAAGTCGCAAGGTCATCACAGGGCTGACACATAGACACAGACAACCATTCACACTCACACCTACAGTCAATTTAGAGTCACCAGTTAACTTAACCTGCACGTCTTTGGCCTGTGGGGGAAACCCATGCGGACACGGGGAGAACATGCAAACTCCGCACAGAAAGGCCCTCGTCGGCCGCGGGGCTTAAACCCGGACCTTCTTGCTGTGAGGCGACAGCGCTAACCACTACACCACCGTGCCGCCCTGAACTATATGTATGATTTTCAAAAGTGAGGTGCCCTTGGATTGTTCTCAAGTCGATTTCGACATACCCCATGTCAGTTTCTGGCATTTTGGATTTTTTCAAAGACTCAGTTTTTCACAGATCACAATTTTTTTTTTTTCCAATCTTCAACTTTGGCCTAGGTGATCTTCCAACATAGTTTCACAAAAGATTATTTATTGGTTTTTTTGATTTGCCAAAGCTTTCACCCATTACAGGCAATCAGAGTAAGTGGTAAAGTCACTAAACAGAATGCAAGGTCATCTCAGCAACACTTTGATGTATCAAAACCAAACTTGACAGATGGACATGGGACACCACTTTGTAGGAGGAGGAGGAGGAAAAAACCTCATTTGACCACTAGGTGGTACTGCAAGAATCAAAAATGTGTTTTGGCTAATAACTGCTGAGGTTTGCCTTAAAAATAAATAAATAAATAAATTCATGTCTGGTGATACAGTGGAAGACCCCAAGGGAAAGACATGTCAGTCACGTCAACCTAATTGATATGGCTGCATTTTTTGAAAAGGTGTGTGTGTTTATTTCCTCCCTCCCCCTCACAAACTGTATTCAACCTTCACCAGGTTTAGCACAAATGATTTTCGGACCAAGCCTCTCAAGTTATTTATTTGCTTTTCAATTTGAAAAGTGTTTGCCTGTCACAGCTAATCAAAATTGGCTTAAAAACCACCAAAGAGGAAGTGAGGTCATCTCAGCAATGCTGTGATATATGGACACCAACCCTGTGTCTGAAATCACTCACTCATTCACTATTCCCTATAGAGGGAATTATTATATAGAGAGGACTATATAGTGAGTTCATTGGTAAAATGAAAAAATGCTTTTGGACACTAGTCCGTTGCACTGGTATTTACGTCAGTACTGTTGCACAATTAAAATATGCCATATCAGCCGGCTGGTGAGTTTTTTTTCAAAAATAATAAATACATGCATGTATTTTTGTGATACACATCATACCAAGCGTATTTCCCACATTAAATCAATACAAAGTACCTGCATCTTTCAGTTTTTTTAAAAATCAAGGCTGAATACTTTCTTCTTTGCCGCTGCCTTTTATTAAATTAAATTTGAGACTTTTAATTTGATTTCTTTCAGCACAACTGCAATGCATGATGGGATATATTGCTTGGATAGTGGCCATCAGTTGTACACTACTTTTCGTGATGCATTGTGGGATACTTTGAGTGCACTATATAGGGTGTACTCATTATGGTTTCGGACAGCACTACAAAATGCAATTCTCACTATATAGGGCCCTATATAGTGAGTAGGGAGCAATTTTGGATACGGCAAATCTGGCACATGGACTTGGAACCCCATTTGGAATAAGTACAAAAAAATGTATCATTTGACCACTGGGGGTGCTGCAAAAATTAAAGTGTGTGTGCATTAAAAAATTAATTCATGTCTACTGTGGGAATTCCCAAGGCTGAGACATGCCAACTTTTCAAGTCAACATAACTGATCTGGCCACCATGCTGAATTTTATTGAACGGTTGTCAAGTTTTTCAGCAACCACAATTTTTGTCCAATCTTCATCCCAGTGGCAGCTGGTGACCTTTGAAATAGGGGAAGCTCAGTTTTAGGCCTACATAATAAATTTTCAATTATTTATTTGTCATTCATCAGTTATTTGTCATTTATATGTGAATTCTGCCATGTTCTACTCTGACTCTGCCAAGTAAACTTAAGCGTTCCATGCTTTTCTCACACTTTTTGTATGCCCTGTCAAAGTTGACCAAATTTCCAAAATCCAGTTTTTGACCAAATACATGCCTGGGATGGTCTCATTAAGAGACAAGGCCAACAGTATGCTATCTTGGTCAAAGCACTCCCAATTAACCAGTTTACTTTGTCATACCACGACAGCTGAAATGAGCAATTGTCTCTCCCTAACTTTTGAATTAAATCAATCTTGGGAACTAATTTGCATTGTTTTAATTTTTAGCCTCTCCTTGTAAGGAAGAGCATGAAGTATCTTCAAAATCAGGTTGACAACATTCGCAATGTTTGCCATTTCACACAGCTAGCTAGCTGGCTAGAATCTGTATAACTAGAAATCCTCTATTGCCTGGCTTAAAATAAACAGCCTTTACTGAACCGAAACGGAAGGAAGTAACAAACTCTATATTTACAATTTTATTTACAGTACACAAACAGGAACCGTATACTGGTAGGAAAAGAATGAGATGAGCAGCAGCTAGTCTCATGACTTCACTTGCCAACACACCGCATGGACTGAGCTTGAATCCCTTCAATGTGATGTATAATTTTAAAACTCCGTCAGTCACATGACATTCAAAAGAGATTTGAGAGTTCCTCCAATCATCACACAGAAGCCCAGCCTCCAGTACTGCCTTACTCTCAGCGATTGTCCACAGACCCCCAGTGAAGCTGGGTGTCCGGAAATTATGTTTCTAAAGCATATTGTCTAATAAACATCTAGCTTTGCTGCACTAAGATCAAAGCATATCCCACAGCAGCCTTAAACTACAGAGATGCTGAGCATCAATGGGTTGTGCTTCCACAGGCTTCTTCGTGGAGGGGGGAAAATAAAAAATTTTAAAAAAAAAATTCACGTTATCAGTGAGAAATAACTGCTGAACGAACTAGCTGTAAAGCTGAGCGCTTTCTAGCACAAAATATCAATTTGGAATAAAAGAGTTAAGGACATATTTAACAAACTTTTTCCATTTTACATGAAGCCGGGCCTCCCTTGTAGTCTTGCAGCAGTTCCCTCTGCTTCACCCAATTTGGCACAGATGATCTTCAGATGAAGCCTCACAAAAGTTATACATTTTTTTTTTCTTTTTATTTTAAAAACCGTTTGCCTAACAAATTGGTCAAACAGAAAGTGAGCTCGTATCTCAGCCAACCTTTGGTCAATTGACATGAAACTTATTGTGAATGCATACAGCCATGCCCTTGACAAAATGACGAAGTTTCCATGGCAACGATGCCCTGCTGGTGTGCTTGGCCCTCTCATTGCTGCTTACAGCTATATTTGCATATATTATATTTGGCCTTTTATCTTTTACATGCATTGCACTTTTATGCTAATTTGCACTTCTGGTTCGATGCGAACAGCATTTTGTTGCTTAAAGACCCAAAAATAAACTCCTTTATACTGTCAGATAACATCCATACAAGATATGTTTGAGTGTTAACTTGTTCATATTTGTACCTGATACAGACTATATTTTAAAAGAAAAACAATGTCCCCAGGCACTACCATCATCATCTGCCATCCTCAGAGAGAGTTCTGAGGTTCAAATATCGCGCTCAGAGTACAAAATGTCATTTGACTTACTGAGGCTTGTATATCTCATGGATCTCACTTCTCAGTTTTTGTAAATGACCCTAAAGATGCCCAAGTGTCAACCATTTGGGTGTAAAAATAAGCCTGATCATTGAAGCAGTGAACACGTACGTAAACAGTAAGCATACTCATCCAGGCTTTCACCACTCGGCCACCCTCAGGATTTTTTGTTTTTCCTCAAAAAAAAAAAAATTAATAATAATAAATCAACTTTCCTTGTATGACTTTTGTTTTTATTCACGAAGAAAAGCAATATTTTTAGATGGCAAGAGAGTCATGTTGCTATGGTGACAGGATTGTTTATTAGTATCTGTCAGGACTGCGTAGGCATTATCTAGTCGAGTGAGATTTAAACTTCATAAAGTGAAGTCTGTTGATCTGCAGATTGTGTTGCCAGTACAGTGTTCAAAATACTTTTTTCCAGTGTTCTGTAATATTGCAGAATGTCAATTTTATTCTGCAATTTGGAAATATTTTCTGCAAATACACAAGCACTCCACCCTTCTCAACCTAATAATGCCTATATTTACATCATATACTGTATCTAGCTTTACAACTCATAGCATTACTGTAATTCTTCATTCTCTCACTATTTTTAATTTCAGTCTTCACAGATCCTTCTCTGCAGCAAAGTTATCATTCCATGATACCTCCACAGGTCCTTCATCCCCCTCGCCCTGACACTACAGGCTACTACAATTTGAAGTATACCAACTAATTCATAAATGTACTAGTTAATCACACCTATACATTATCCTTTCACACAACATACTAATAAAAGGTATTACCACAAAAAATAAACACAAATGTTCAAGAAACAAAACATTCATTTTCATGTTACACGTCATGTTACACGTCATGTTACATTTTGTCAAGATTAAGTTTCTAGCTTGAACAATAGATTGTTACCCAAAATGTACTTAATTCAGTGTTTGCATCTGCAACCTGTAGTTTTAAATTGAAAGCAAGGTTTCAATTCTACACTCTGTTACAGTGGGGCAAAAGTATTTAGTCAGTCACCAATTGTGCAAGTTCTCCCACTTAAAAAGATGAGAGGCCTGTAATTTTCATAGGTATACCTCAACTATGAGAGACAAAATGAGAAAAAAATCCAGAAAAATCACATTTGCCTGATTTTTAAAGAATTTATTTGCAAATTATGGTGGAAAATAAGTATTTGGTCAATAACAAAAGTTCATCTCAATACTTTGTTATATACACTTTGTTGGCAATGACAGAGGTCAAACATTTTCTGTAAGTCTTCACAAGGTTTTCACACACTGTTGCTGGTATTTTGGCCCATTCCTCCATGCAGATCTCCTCTAGAGTAGTGATGTTTTGGGGCTGTCGCTGGGCAACACGGACTTTCAACTCCCTCCAAAGATTTTCTATGGGGTTGAGATCTGGAGATTAGCTAGGCCACTCCAGGACCTCGAAATACTTCTTCGCTGCCCGGGCGGTGTGTTTGGGATCATTGTCATGCTGAAAGACCCAGCCACGTTTCATCTTCAATGTCCTTGCTGATGGAAGGAGGTTTTCACTCAATCTCACGATACATGGCCCCATTCATTCTTTCCTTTACACAGATCAGTCGTCCTGGTCCCTTTGCAGAAAAACAGCCCCAAAGCATGATGTTTCCACTCCCATGCTTCACAGTAGGTATGGTGTTCTTTGGATGCAACTCAGCATTCTTTCTCCTCCAAACACGACAAGTTGAGTTTTTACCAGAAAGTTCTATTTTGGTTTCATCTGACCATATGACATTCTCCCAATCCTCTTCTGGATCATCCAAATGCTCTCTAGCAAACTTCAGACGGGCCTGGATATGTACTGGCTTAAGCAGGAGGACACGTCTGGCACTGCAGGATTTGAGTCCCTGGCGGCGTAGTGTGTTACTGATGGTAGCCTTTCTTACTTTGGTCCCAGCTCTCTGCAGGTCATTCACTAGGTCCCCCTGTGTGGTTCTGGGATTTTTGCTCACCGTTCTTGTGATCATTTTGACCCCACGGGGTGAGATCTTGCGTGGAGCCCCAGATCGAGGGAGATTATCAGTGGTCTTGTATGTCTTCCATTTTCTAATAATTGCTCCCACAGTTGATTTCTTCACACCAAGCTTCTTACCTATTGCAGATTCAGTCTTCCCAGCCTGGTGCAGGTCTACAATTTTGTTTCTGGTGTCCTTTGACAGCTCTTTGGTCTTGGCCATAGTGGAGTGTGACTGAGGTTGTGGACAGGTGTCTTTTTTATACTGATAACTAGTTCAAACAGGTGCCATTAATACAGGTAACAAGTGGAGGACAGAGGAGCCTCTTAAAGAAATTACAGGTCTGTGAGAGCCAGAAATCTTGCTTGTTTGTAGGTGACCAAATACTTATTTTACCAAGGAATTTACCAATTAATTCATTAAAAATCCTACAATGTGATTTCCTGGATTCTTTCCCCCCATTCTGTCTCTCATAGTTGAAGTCTACCTATGATAAATTACACGCCTCTCATCTTTTTAACTTGCACAATTGGTGGCTGACTAAATACTTTTTTGCCCCACTGTACATCTTGCAATGATGCAAAGAATTGATGCCTATATGGAATAAAACCCAACTGGCAAATGGAAAGACGTTTGGCTTCATTGTGTTTGCCTGGCTTCTAAAGTGCAAGGTCATGAACTGAACTAAGAACTACTGCAGGGGCTTCACTGCTCTAAACTAACAGAGAACTGGGTACAAACTAATCATGGCAGAACAGAGCTACAGAACTACTGAGAGCTACAGAACTGAACCTATGAGCTTTGTCTTACAGGGCAACTGTTTTACTTTGTGCTAGTCTGCACCACAGGCAAGACAGCCCTAGTAAAAAAAAAAAATAGAACATGTACACAAAGCATGTAAAATACTGTTGCTGTCTTCAAAAGGGATATAATATCAGTATAATTTTGCATGATTCAACAATACAATATATACAAACCTACACAATTTACATATATACGCAAGATAAGAACTAGTCAGCAGTGACTGTCTTCATTTTTCACTACGTTCAGACTGCACCCTGAAACGACCCATATCCGATTTTTTTGTTAGGCCGTTCACATTACCAATTATATGAGACTTGTATGCGATCTCCAATATGAACGGAAAACGACCCAAAAGTGTCCCGCATGCGCAAATTGACACGTAATATAAGCACATCTACATAATACGTAAACAAAAAAAGCGCACTCTTCAAGTTTGCAAGTAAAGCATGGAGATGAGGTGAGACCTGGCGCGGCGGAACTCTCACAATAATCTGATTAATGTGGGCAGCAGACTAATGAGACCGAAGGTGTCAAATTACTGGAAATTTCCAGAACAATCTTATAATCTTGTAATACAGGATGATTTAACATCCAGGTCCCTACCAAATCCACCATTAGCTTCAGTGCTTAATTTGTAAAGTGGGAGGTCCCGGAGCGCAGAGGATGAGTGGCTCTGGTGCGAAAAAAAAAAGGGGGGGGGGGGGGGGCGCTTCTGGGCATGTATTGTAATAACACTGCAAATTAAGTTCATCTGCGAAAAACCCCGCTCACACTCTGCACTTGAGATAGGGACAGTGTTGATCGCGGCCAAGAGACCCTTCAGTTCATCTGGGATGAATTCTCCATTACTTTCCCTGAATTCCCTGAATGCCCTGATGACATGTCGTGGGTCATTGATGCAAAACAGCTGGCAGAGCGCTTCCACTTCTTTTTCCCCCAAACAGCGCGTCTTCCTCCCGCGGCCACGGAAGTGTGCACCCTCCTTTTCCGTAATATACAAACAGATATTTTGTGGATGTCGTTTCATGAGAGAAATCACCAACAAGACAGATATCAAAATCAGACATTAACACTAAATAAACTTGCATTTATTTATTTAATTATTTGGGGGGGGGGGTGTTCTATTTCGTTACATAGTCGAGAGGTGGCGGATCACCGGATCCAGTGTAAATAGCTGCCGGAGCCAACGTCCGAGGTTCCGGAGCGCGCTCCGGCTTGCTCCCCCTCAAATTAAGCCCTAATTAGCTTGATCAATTCTATAAAAGTCTATTTAAATTCTGAAAACTGTACAAATGTTGTTTTCCACCAAAGAGGCAGGATTAGCCAACGCAGAATAGTGACGTTTGTCTCTTGTTGATGACGTGTAGGTTGCATGAATGCGACCTGTCCGGTCAGACTGCAGTCGCATGTGAAAATATCGGATATGCATCGGAATTAGGACCACATATCCAAGCGGCCTGGGTCGCATGTGAAAAAAATCGGATCCGTGTCGTTCAGATTGTCAATAACAAATCGGATACAGGTCGCATATGGGCAAAAAAAAATTGGATATGGGTCGTTTCAGGGTGCAGTCTGAACGTAGTCTTTGTCACCCTCACGGACACGCGATTTGTCGCTGTTGGAGTCACGCTGGCTGCCGATTTTGCAGAGATACGACAAAATCGTCCTTGTTTTTGTCAGACTCTTGTCCCGAAGAAACAATCCTCTTGTGCCGCATTGAATTCTGGGAGATGCATGGCGGAAACTGCCGAACACTGCCAAGGTAGTTGTCGGGTCCTCCCAGAGGGTATTAAGTGACGAAATCTTGCATCGGAAAATGGCAACTGCCCTTATTTGGTTGTCATCGGTATTACGTAAATATTGCTCAACTTTGACCTGGAAAACGCCGTCAGGTTCGCGCGGCGCAGGTTTCAGTTTATTTACAGCGCCGCTAATTTGCTAAATTGAGAGCCATTGTATCCCGAGCCTGATTTTTTCATTCTGCAAAATTGCAGGTTATTTAATTTTTCTTCTGCAATCTTGAAAATCATTCTGCAAAATGCAGACTGCGGACGGGTATTTCGAACACTGCAGTAAAAATAACATTACTACAGAAAATTCCTGATTAGATTTTAGAGTTAGAAGCCTGTCACATACATGTTACAGCATAGTGAAATTCTCTGCTTTCAACCCATCTGAAGCAGTGAAAACATGCACACACAGAGAGAGAGAGAGAGAGAACGCGCGAAGTGGCACCTGACATTTTTTTTAATAATTAGAAGCCTTTATTTGATAGCTCTGTGTAATCAAGCTAAACGGCCTACTAGTATGCCAGTAACATCACAGGCGGATATCCAGTTTTAGTGCAAATGGTTGCATCCAGATAAGCCCATTTTTAGCAATATCATAACTTTTTTAAAATGGATAAATTGTTAAAGTTTTAATTTCAACATGCACTTGCCATGATCGGCAAACGGCATGCATTTTTGGGTTTGGTTCGACTTTAAGGACTTGCTCGATGACAAAGCTGAATCAAATCTAATCTCAATAATATGGATTATATTATTTAGTACAGGTACATATTTCCAAATAACGTCCCAGCTCTGGATACAAGTGCCATTAAATTCTATATTTTTTCCTAGACTTACCAGGCATGCATGAGAGCCTTGGTAGTAGGAGTTCTGTTGTATTTTCTAAACAAGTGATGTCATATGAATGGAATTACATAATAATAATAATAATATGTAGTGGTTATATGGTGTAGTGGTTAGCGCGGTCACCTCACAGCAAGAAGGGCCGGGTTCAAGCCCCGTAGCCGGCGAGGGCCTTTCTGTGCGGAGTTTGCATGTTCTCCCCGTAGGTTTCCTCCGGGTGCTCCGGTTTCCCCCACAGTCCAAAGACATGCAGGTTAGGTTAACTGGTGACTCTAAATTGACCGTAGGTGTGAATGTGAGTGTAAATGGTTGTCTGTGTCTATGTGTCAGCCCTGTGATGACCTGGCGACTTGTCCAGGGTATACCCTGCCTTTCGCCCATAGTCAGATGGGATAGGCTCCAGCTTGCCTGCGACCCTGTAGAACAGGATAAAGCGGCTACAGATAATGAGATGAGATAATAATAATTTAACTCATCAACTCACTGTCCTCCAGTCTGGGTGAACACCACCTGAAGTATTTGATCCTCTCCAGCATTTTTCAGGCTGACCACCACTCCTGCTGGGCCTTGCAGATGACCTTTACTCAGAACCTGGGCAAAGGCAGAACTCAAACTGAATAAAACAAAGACTTCTGAGAAAAAAAAAAAAAGACCTGCAGGCAAGAATATTTTCTTACTGTTCCTAAGACAGAAAATCCAGTGAAGAAGAAATTAATGTCCTGCTCTTTGGTGCATACGTCATTGAGGCCATCCACATGGATATCCACAGCGGTTGGCTCTGGAATCAAGGGCAGAGCAAAGGATGCCAAGTGTCAATAGTTAAAACATCTTATGGGGGGGATCCCACTATTTACTTTATTGGACACTGTTTTAAAACCTGTCATGCTGTAATCATATCTGAAAGCATAAGAAAAAATTTATGAACGTCTTGTGTCTAAACATTTCACCCTAGCAGCTCCAACATACTCATGTACTAGTTAGTTTTGCTTAAAGGGAACACATGAACACTTATTTAATAAGTTTCAGACTTATCAATAATAGACAAGATGTATGTGATGGTGTTTATTTCATGAATTGGGACTATACCATCACAGAATGATGAGCAACACAGCAGCATGCTATATCGTGCTCATGATTCTCTAATGTAGGGAATGGGGAGTAAAGAATAACTTTAACTTTAAACAGAACAGCACGTTACAGTCAGCTATATCTATAGTGAGAGTTCAGAGCTGTTAAATGGAGGAATAAATAAATAAATCATCCCTTACCAAAGCTCCATCCCAGTGGTGGTTCTATTTTGAGGACAAACTCCCCCTGTAAGTGGAAATAACCATTATTAAAACAGTATTTGTTTTATTTATTGTGCTGCAATAGACAATCATCTGCAAATATTTTGTCCATAGGTTCCTCCATCCCAGTTGTGGCAAAGGTGGATATAAAGCATGCGTGTAAAATGCAAATTCTGCCTGGGGCACAAGTATTTCATCAGACCCTGAAGGACAGCAATCCAATTCGAAACAAGTTGTTACGCATTTAATATACTCTAAATCAATGAACACTAACAATCTATATGGTCTGAACATAGAACAGGACACACACGCACGCAAACACACCTTTATTAGGAACACTATACATTAGTATAACAGCCTCAATTCAAAACAGCCTCAATTCTTCATTCAAATTTTTTTTTGAGATTCTGGTCTATGTTGACATGATTCTGTCACGCAATTCTTGCAAATTTTTCAGGTGTATTTTCATGCTGAGAATTTTCCATTCTACCAAGGTGTTCTTTCAAGAATAGGATTGTGACATCAGCCAAAGTGAGCAATGCAAGGCATTATGGGATTTCAGTACACAGACACTACAGTAGAGATCGAGTCGTAATAGTAGTGGAGGTAACATTGCAGTGGTATTTATATTATACAACTTAAAAAAAACAGCAGAATGAACACTTGCTATATTATCAACTACCATAACTTATAACCAGCATGGAAAACATTTCACAAATGGTATGATTTTTCAGCTTTCCAGCTTGAAAGCAAAACAATGAAACTGGACATGTAAAATAAATGGAATGTACTTGAATCTGACTGGGAATTGAAACAACTCACAATTATTTAAACTTTTGAGCAATACTGTATAAACATTTGAAACTGAATTGCATCCCCCCTCCAAAATAAATAAATAAAAATTAAATTACCACTAGTCATCACTGTGGCTCTGTGCAGGCCACTTAAGTTCTCCAACCTTTGGCAAGCCAAGTCTTCGTTCATTACAAATGCCCCATGATGCTTTTGCTTTGTGCACAAAAAGCACTGTCATACTGGAACTTTTGGGCTCAGCCCCTTATTTCCAGTGAAAGGAAATTGTAATGCTACAGCACACAAAGACAGCCTATACAAGTGTGCACTACCAAATTTGTGGAAGAACCACACATTGGTGTGATGGTCAGGTGTCTACACACTTTTGGCCATTGAGTGCATAAACTGACCGAATGCGGTGTATTTATTGGCTGTGAATTGTGAGGCAAAAGCACAACAATTAGCTCATGTTTTAAGTCGTTCAAATTCTGTAAAGCTGCTTTGCGACAATGTTTACTGTTAAAAGCGCTATACAAATAAACTTGATTTGATTTGATGGAAAAATAGTGAATAATGTTGAGATTAAGAGAGACCATGCTGTGAATGCTGGAATGCCCCTTTAAAGCAAAGCAAAACCCCAAAAATAAATTCCTTTATACTGACAAATAATATCCATACAAAGTCATGTTCAATTATTTGTTTGTCCAGATTTGTACAGCTTGTTTTTCTCTGACAATAAAACTTCCCTGGGTGCTGCCATCTTACTCTCTTCAAAGTACAAATATTGCACTTGGAGTACAAATTATTTGAGAATCCAAGATTGTGACATCACTTACACATCACATGACTTACCTAGACTTGGATCTAGTGGATATGCTTCTAAACTGTTGTAAAAATAAGCTCAAATGCCACAAAGCGAAATCGTTTTTTGCCATAGGATATTTACTATGAAGAAGCAATTGGCAAAATGGCTGCATTTCATTGCTTCCAGTATCGCTGGAATCACCTTCACTGTTTGTTTCTTCCTTCCTGGGTTCATATTCTGGTTCAAACATACAGTTGACTCTTTTTTTGTTGTTCAGGAACATTTTCCATGATTGTACAGCAAAACTAGGGGGGAAAAAATTACAGAAAACTTCGACGTCGATAGCTCTGTGTTACTAAGGTAAACTGTCTACTAGTGTGCATGCTATATCACAAGCCACACCCATTTAAAACCCATTTTTAGCAACTTTGAAGTGAATAAATTGTTCAAGTTTTATTTTTTAATTAAAACATGCAGGGGGCACATCAAGGCACTTGCCATGATTAGCAAACGAAATTTCTTTTTTGTATTTGTTGGGCTTTAAATGCTACTTTGCATTTAAATTTGGGAGTGTTATATTTCATTATTTAGTCTTAAAATAAATTGCATTTTAAAGGCAAACAAACAAAGGCTCAAAGATCAAGGACACAAAGGAGCCCTTGGAATCCTCCAGCCTGGTAAAAACATATTAGCAGTCATTTTATATACTGCTCAAAATACACTTTACTCTGCCTAAATACATGTCCTTTACAATCTACATCAGAAAGAAATAGTACAGCTGTACCTTGTCATAGAGAGGGATCATGAAATAGCCATTAATGGGAGCACAGTCTGTTTGATATTTCAGGGAGCCTTGCTTAGTGTACAGCCTTATCTGGAGAATAAAAAGCACAAATATCAGAACTTCATGACTCTATAAAACAAACAATGCCTTTCTAACTGCACGTGGGAGTAATTTGTTTCCATCTTAACATTATGATACAGTTTTTTGCATGTCATTGGTTACTGGTTGTAACAACTGATTTATTTTCACCATTAAAATGTCATTACTAAAAAAAAACTTTTTTATAATATGGCTATACTGTTTAGTGTTTGTAAAAACTAGACCATAAGAACAAACTAACATACTAAAAAAACACTATTAATCCTAGCTAACTGGGAAACTATGATACTTCTTGACGTACTGCTAAAAATAAGCTGCTTGCAATAATACATTTAAAACAAGTCTCACAAATTAAAGATTCGTATGGCCTGGTTGCACATAAAAGCCCCAACAGATGGGGTAGAAAAACGAAACACCTGTGCCCGGAAATGAGTTTAGCTGTAGAGCAAGCTAACAGACCAGCTAATCAACTCTGGATATGTAGCAAAACAAAATATCAGTGTCACCTCGACAAGGGAATAATCGATTTCCACATCTGATTTCACAAACCCACCGCAACCAACTAAAAGATCATCGGCGCTATTCACAAACACTGCATACAGAGAGAAAATTAAAAATACTAAGCTCCTCAACATTCCGAGCCCTGCCATCATTCGGTTCCTGCGTAGTGTAGACAAGCGGCGCACATGGCGCTCGTAGACCGAACCAATCATCAGACACAGACCTGATTTTTACACCAATAAAATTCGCCATCCGGACAGCTCGCACGCTCTCATTAGTTTCATTGGCTAGCACAGAACAGGAAATCCAGAGCTGGGGAGGGGAAGTGGGAGGAGGAGAGTGACAGACTGTGGAGCCCATAGACCCAACTTTCACATTCGCAATAACTATCCTGAAGGGGTTCAAATTTTTACAGACGGCTCTAAAGACCCTGAAACTGGGAAAACTGCAGCTGCGGTTTTTATCCCACAGTATAAGACAAAAATAGCAAAAAGGACGTCTGACCACCTTGCAGTTTATTTAGTGGAGTTATTTGCCATCTATCTTGCTTTAATGTGGATTGATGACACTAAATCTAGATTCAATGTCATATGTTCTGACTCCCTGTCAGCATTGAATAGTATCCTTCACGGCAAGTCTAAGTGTAGGCCTGATTTACTTTGTGAGGTACTTCAATATCTTTTTAGACTACACCAGCAAGACATTTTAGTAAATTTCCTATGGGTTCCATCCCATTCAGGCATTGCAGGAAATGAGGCTGTGGATCAGCTTGCCAAAGAGGCTTTGAAATCTGAAATCCAGTCTAACATCCCACTAAGCAAAGCGGAGGTCAAGGTTATTATATTCAGGAAAATGTTGGGTGCATGGCAGGGGCAGTGGGATGGGGAAAGTAGGGGCAGCTTTCTACGAGCAATTCAAAAACAGGTCCCTTCAAGAAGACTGGGCAGCGGTAGCCGTAGAGAAGAACAAGTAATCACAAGGCTTAGAATAGGTCATAGTAGATTAAATGGCAACCTCCACACAATTGGCAAACATGCCACTGGTCACTGCATCTACTGTCAGGAAAGAGAGACTGTAAATCACGTGTTATTAGAATGCCAAGCTTATAGTGTCCAGAGAGCAATTCTGTTAGAACGAGTTAGAGAGCTAGGGGAGACTAGGCTCACTCTTGATAGGTTACTTGCCTTCTCAGTACCATCTGCTTGGAAGCATGTTTTTGAATTCCTTAAAAATATAGGCCTTTTAGGCAGGATTTAGTGTATTTATTGGGGTTTTTTTTGGTCACTCCTCCATTGAAACTCCAACTAGATAGTGTCGCAGTTCCGCAAAAATACAGTTGGTGGCGGTAATGCACCATAGTGGATGCCAACCGCCATTAAACCTGAAAGAAGAAGAAGAAGAGACCATAGACATATAAAAATAGACACCGCCTTCTGCGTAGAATCATACGTCATCCTCGCCGCCATATTGGATGTGGCAAAGTGGAGATTCTTCAACTGTCTCTGATATAGCATCTAGACAGTAGCCGAGAATAAAGATGCCTCATTCATGTGCTGCGTTTAACTGTACCAACAGGTTTACCGTCCAAACGAGATCACATGGGATTACCTTTCACAGGTGAGACTGGAAAAATACTTTTCATTGTATTTGGTCATTATAAAGTAATTTTATGAACAGATTTTTCTGACTTTGTGGCTAATATGAAGTCTCACGCATAATAGCCGCTTGGTGAAACCTGTCTTCAAACAACGAAGTATTTCCTTCGTAACTACGCTGATTGTTGTTAGTTGCTTAGCTAACTTTTCACATACTATGTAGGTTTCCCAAAAATAAAGACATGAAAAAGCAGTGGGAGACAGCTGTGCGACGGGAAGGGTTTTCTGCTACTCCGTCATCCATGCTCTGCAGTGAACACTTCAGAACCGAGGATTTTGACAGAACAGGTCAGACAGTCAGGATCAGAGAGGGAGCTGTTCCTTCAGTCTTCAGTTTCCCAGCTCATCTCCACCAGGTAGGTGTATAGTTATAAGCAGTGAGAATTAGATAATACAGTGCCACACTATGATGAATGTTTTTGAACGTATGATGAATGTTTTTAACCTTTCTGAATGTGAAGGAATCAGTGATGTATTTTGTTTTGGCATGACGTTAGAACCTGGCCGAACTCAGTGTGGCGGTCATTCAGCTCACTTTATTCAACGAGAGTAGGTCTGTGTGGTGACCTCAATAAATAAAACAGTAAATTTTTATTTTCATTCACTATTTCCAGTTTTTCCACTATTTCCATCATTTATCATATTCAGTCTTGTAGGTTGGTTATTTTGGCCTCAGGTTTTGGTAGCTTGCTACAGTATGCTGACTGATTAGCTTACCTGAGCTATCTATCGCGTATCTGTCGCTAGTTTGCAGTGTACAGGGTATTTCGCACACTATTTATTTATAACCATCACATTAAAAGTTATGTGTTTTGATGCCTGTTTGTTTCCCAAATATATACGTGTGTGTCTTAATGGGTGAATAAAAGGCATCGAGTTAAATATTATTGTAGAAAGGGGCTTTATGAAGTTCAGTCCATTTACTTGCATTGGTTTATGGGGAAGATTTGCCACATCAAATATGGTGGACACTCTGACATATCCCAGCAACGGGGCCACCAGCTCAATGCGGCGTCTATGTTTATGTCTATGGTGGAGCCTCTCAATAGTTCCCGGAAGTTAGCAGCAAATACTAACGGTGCATACAACAGAATAGACCATTTATGATACACTTTTAAAGGGTAAAACTTTTTTTAGGAATTGGATTGTACATTATCAGCACATCTGATAATTTACAAATTAAAATAAATTACAAATTAATATACAAATTGGATCAAATTAGCATGTGGATTATCCCCCAGAATTAGAGATTAGATTAGATAAAACTTTACTGATCCCTTTGGGAGGGTTCCCTCAGGGAAATTAAGACTTCAGCAGCATCATTACAGATAAACAGAGAAAAGAAATAGAGGAAAACTTCGAGATAAAATAAATTAAGTATTTACATATCTCATCTCATTATCTCTAGCCGCTTTATCCTGTTCTACAGGGTCGCAGGCAAGCTGGAGCCTATCCCAGCTGACTATGGGCGAAAGGCAGGGTACACCCTGGACAAGTCACCAGGTCATCACAGGGCTGACACATAGACACAGACAACCATTCACACTCACATTCACACCTACGATCAATTTAGAGTCACCAGTTAACCTAACCTGCATGTCTTTGGACTGTGGGGGAAACCGGAGCACCTGGAGGAAACCCATGCGGACACAGGGAGAACATGCAAACTCTGCACAGATAGGTCCTCGCCGGCCACGGGGCTCAAACCCGGACCTTCTTGCTGTGAGGCAACAGCGCTAACCACTACACCACCGTGCCGCCCGTATTTACAGATATAAAAAGAATTAAAGCCGCAAGCGGCCTCGACGGGCCCTCGCGCCAGCGGCCAAGGGGGGCGGGGGCATGCGTCCCCGCGAAATACCTTCCACAGCTTCTTCGGCAAGAGACATTACTCCCACAATGGCGACAAACCACAGAAATGGACACATGGCAACAATGGGGTCTCGCACTGAACGGTGCTCGGGGGGCGCTATAGAGGCCCTGAGGCCGGCCTGGATCTGGGCTTCTAGTTCTCAGTAGCGGTGGCAGTCTAAGAAAAAGGAGCCAAATTTCGTGCGTTGTCGACCATGGCAAGCGCCCCAATAAGGGTCTTGTAAAGAGTTTGCTTGCCAAGTTTGACAAATCAGAAGCTGCAATATCATTTTTGCCATAACCAGCACCCCCAGGGGCGAAAGTGCACAAAATTTGGCGTATATGTCAGGTGAGCTATGAAGAGTTTGCGTATGAAGTTTGATGACAATTGAGTAAATAGAAGATGAGATATAGATTTTTGAAGAATAAATTTTTTGGTTTTTCCCATGTCAGTAGGTGGCGCTATGCTGTACATGAGCGATTATGAGTTGGAAAAATAAGTGTCTACAACAGCAACGTACTTTCACAAGGTAGTGGTGTGAAGGAAAAGCATTATGGAATTATTTACCAAAAGCCCGTTTTGGAGCAATTGCGTCGGCCAAAAACAGCGCCCCCCATGGACGAAAATTTCCAAAACGTGGTATACATGACATGGGAGGTAGGAAGAGGGTGGCCGTGAAGTTTGACCAAATTTGAGGAAAGATTGGATTATTTGCCCAAAAATAGCGCCCCCAGTGGCGAAAGAGCACAAAATTTGGCGTACATGTCAGGTGAGCTATGAAGAGTTTGCGTATGAAGTTTGATGACAATTGAGTAAATAGAAGATGAGATATAGATTTTTGAAGAATAAATTTTTTGGTTTTTCCCATGTCAGTAGGTGGCGCTATGCTGTACATGAGCGATTATGAGTTGGAGAAATAAGTGTCTACAACAGCAACGTACAATCACAAGGTAGTGGTGTGAAGGAAAAGCATTATGGAATTATTAACCAAAAACCCGTTTTGGAACAATTGCGTCGGCCAAAAACAGCGCCCCCCATGGACGAAAATTCCCAAAATGTGGTATAGATGACATGGGAGGTAGTAAGAGGGTGGCCGTGAAGTTTGACCAAATTTGAGGAAAGATTGGATTTTTTGCCCAAAAATAGCGCCCCCAGTGGCGAAATATCACAGAAATTGGGTAACATGTCAGAAGCCCAATGAGTGATTAGCGTGTGAAGTATGAGCAGTTTTGAGCAATTAGAAGATTTGTTATGAATTTTTTAGCATGTAAAATTTTGAAGTGAAAATTGATTGACGTATAACTTCTGAACGGTGTATCCTACGTGAAACGTATTTAGTAACTTTTGTCAGCCATGTCTGTAGATGATGTGTATCAATTTTGGTGACATTCCTATGAACGGTCTAGGAGGAGTTGCGCCGTCTTCGTGGCCATGCATTTCGCACAAAAGTGAAATTACCTCACTTCCTGTTGGGCGTGGCTAATGCATTGGCATTACATTTTTGTCCGGCATAGTGAGATACATATGCGTACCAAATGGCATGCCAGTACTACAAACTATATGGCAACCAGGCACCGTAATGCGGGAGGCCAAAATCACAACGACTTAGGGGGCGCTATAGAGGCCCTGAGCCCCGGCCAAGTTTGGGCTTCTGGTTCTGAGTAGCGGTGGCAATTCTCGGAAGTGGTGCCAAATTTCGTGCGTTTTCGCCCATGGCAAGCGCCCCGAAAATGGCCCAACAGCGGAGAAAAATAAAGAAGAAGAAGAAGAAGAAGACGGAAGAATAATTAAAGCCGCAAGCGGCCTCGACGGGCCCTCGCGCCAGCGGCCAAGGGGGGCGGGGGCATGCGTCCCCGCGAAATACCTTCCACAGCTTCTTCGGCAAGAGACATTACTCCCACAATGGCGACAAAGCACAGAATTGGACACAGAGTACACGGTGCGCTGAGATGTTGTCATGCACAGAACATTTTATGCCATGGCTTCCCAACCAAATTAATGTATTTACCTCATCAGTCACCAAGCTATAGCTACGTAGGATTGTCTTCTGTTAGACATCTATTAGTCTGTATGTAACGCTACAACACTTGCTCCCGACTGCCCACCCATTCCCCACAAGTCATGTGTGTTTAAGGCAACCAAAACAACATACTCCTGGTGCCTCATGATTGTAAACACCTCTCCTGCAACTGCTACAGCGCAATGAGCGCCCCCAGTGGTGAAAGTTCACCAAATTTGGTATACATGTCAAGGGACCTATGAAGAGTTGTTTTGTCACGTTTGATCAAGTTTGACCAATCAGAAGCCGAGATATAAATTGTTGCCTGAAAACAGCGCCCCCAGTGGCAAAAGTTCACAAAATTTGGCACATATGTCAGGTGACCTGTTAAGAGTGTGCGTATCAAGTTTGATCAAGATTGAGAAAATAGAAGATGAGATATTGATTTTTGAAGAATAAATTTTTTGGTTTTTCCCATGTCAGTAGGTGGCGCTATGCTGTACATGAGCGATTATGAGTTGGAAAAATAAGTGACTACAACAGCAACGTACTCTCACAAGGTAGTGGTGTGAAGGAGAAGCATTATGGAATTATTTACCAAAAACCTGTTTTGGAGCAATTGCGTTGGCCAAAAACAGCGCCCCCCATGGACGAGAAGTCCCAAAATGTGGTGTACATGACATGGGAGGTAGTAAGAGGGTGGCCGTGAAGTTTGACCAAATTTGAGGAAAGATTGGATTTTTTGCCCAAAAATAGCGCCCCCAGTGGCGAAATATCACAGAAATTGGGGAACATGTCAGAAGCCCAATGAGTGATTTCCCTGTGAAGTATGAGCAGTTTTGAGCAATTAGAAGATTTGTTATGAATTTTTAAGCATGTAAAATTTTGCATTGAAAATTGATTGACGTATAACTTCTGAACGGTTTATCCTACGTGAAATGAATTCAGTAACTTTTGTCAGCCATGTCTGTAGATGATGTCTATCAATTTTGGTGACATTCCTATGAACGGCCTAGGAGGAGTTGTGCCGTCTTCGTGGCCATGCATTTCGCACAAAAGTGAAATTACCTCACTTCCTGTGGGGCGTGGCTAATGCATTGGCATTACATTTTTGTCCGGCTTAGTGAGATACATATGCGTACCAAAGGGCATGCCACTAATACAAACTACATGGCAGCCAGGCACCTTAATGCGAGAGGCAAAAATCACAACACGTTAGGGGGCGCTATAGAGGCCCCGAGGCCCGCCTGGATCTGGGCTTCTGGTGCTCAGTAGCGGAGGCATTCCAAGAAAAAGGGGCAAAATTTCGAGCGTTGTCGACCATGGCAAGCAACCCAATAAGGGTCTTGTAAAGAGTTTGCTTGCCAAGTTTGACAAATCAGAAGCTGCAATATCATTTTTGCCATAACCAGCACCCCCAGTGGCGAAAGTGCACAAAATTTGGCATATATGTCAGGTGAGCTATGAAGAGTCTGCGTATGAAGTTTGATGACAATTGACTAAATAGAAGATGAGATATAGATTTTTGAAGAATAAATTTTTTGGTTTTTCCCATGTCAGTAGGTGGCGCTATGCTGTACATGAGCGATTATGAGACGGAAAAATAAGTGTCCACAACAGCAACGTACTATCACAAGGTAGTGGTGTGAAGGAAAAGCATTATGGAATTATTTACCAAAAACCCGTTTTGGAGAAACTGCGTCGGCCAAAAACAGCGCCCCCCATGGACGAAAATACCCAAAATGTGGTATACATGACATGGGAGGTAGTAAAAGGGAGGCCGTGAAGTTTGACCAAATTTGAGGAAAGATTGGATTTTTTGGCCAAAAATAGCGCCCCCAGTTGCGAAATATCACAGAAATTGGGTCCCATGTCAGAAGCCCAATGAGTGATTAGCGTGTGAAGTATGAGCAGTGTTGAGCAATTAGAAGATTTGTTATGAATTTTTTAGCATGTAAAATTTTGAAGTGAAAATTGATTGACGTATAACTTCTGAACGGTTTATGCTACGTGAAACGTATTTAGTAACTTTTGTCAGCCATGTCTGTAGATGATGTGTCTCAATTTTGGTGACATTCCCATGAACGGTCTAGGAGGAGTTGCGCCGTCTTCGTGGCCATGCATTTCGCACAAAAGTGACATTACCTCACTTCCTGTTGGGCGTGGCTAATGCATTGGCATTACATTTTTGTCCGGCTCAGTGAGATACATATGCATACCAAATGGCATGCCACTACTACAAACTATATGGCAACCAGGCACCTTAATGCGGGAGGCCAAAATCACAACGACTTAGGGGGCGCTATGGAGGCCCGGAGCCCCGGCCAAGTTTGGGCTTTTGCTTCTGAGTAGCGGTGGCAATTCTCGGAACTGGCGCCAAATTTCGTGCGTTTTCGCCCATGGAAAGCGCCCCGAAAATGGCCCAACAGCGGAGAAAAATAAAGAAGAAGAATAATTAAAGCCGCAAGCGGCCTCGACGGGCCCTCGCGCCAGCGGCCAAGGGGGGCGGGGGCATGCGTCCCCGCGAAAAACCTTCCACAGCTTCTTCGGCAAGAGACATTACTCCCACAATGGCGACAAAGCACAGAATTGGACACATGGTAACAATAGGGTTTGCCATAACCAGCACCCCCAGGGGCAAAAGTGCACAAAATGTGGCGTAAATGTCAGGTGAGCTATGAAGAGTTTGCGTATGAAGTTTGATGTCAATTGAGTAAATAGAAGATGAGATATAGATTTTTGAAGAATAAATTTTTTGGTTTTTCCCATGTCAGTAGGTGGCGCTATGCTGTACATGAGCGATTATGAGTTGGAAAAATAAGTGTCTACAACAGCAGCGTACTATCACAAGGTAGTGGTGTGAAGGAAAAGCATTATGGAATTATTAACCAAAAACCCGTTTTGGAGCAAATGCGTCGGCCAAAAACAGCGCCCCCCATGGACGAAAATTCCCAAAATGTGGTATACATGACATGGGAGGTAGTAAGAGGGTGGCCGTGAAGTTTGACCACATCTGAGGAAAGATTGGATCTTTTGCCCAAAAATAGCGCCCCCAGTGGCGAAAGTGCACAAAATTTGGCTTATATGTCAGGTGAGCTATGAAGAGTTTGGGTATGAAGTTTGATGACAATTGAGTAAATAGAAGTTGAGATATAGATTTTTGAAGAATAAATTTTTTGGTTTTTCCCATGTCAGTAGGTGGCGCTATGCTGAACATGAGCGATTATGAGTTGGAAAAATAAGTGTCTACAACAGCAACGTACTATCACAAGGTAGTGGTGTGAAGGAAAAGCATTATGGAATTATTTACCAAAAACCCGTTTTGGAGCAATTGCGTCGGCCAAAAACAGCGCCCCCCATGGACGAAAATCCCCAAAATGTGGTATACATGACATGGGAGGTAGTAAGAGGGTGGCCGTGAAGTTTGACCAAATTTGAGGAAAGATTGGAATTTTTGACCAAAAATAGCGCCCCCAGTGGCGAAATATCACAGAAATTGGGTAACATGTCAGAAGCCCAATGAGTGATTTGCCTGTGAAGTATGAGCAGTTTTTAGCAATCAGGAGATGTGTTATGAATTTTTAAGCATGTAAAATTTTGCATCGAAAATTGATTGACGTATAACTTCTGAACGGTTTATCCTACGTGAAACCTATTTAGTAACTTTTGTCAGCCATGTCTGTAGATGATGTGTGTCAATTTTGGAGACATTCCTATGAACGGTCTAGGAGGAGTTGCGCCGTCTTCGTGGCCATGCATTTCGCACAAAAGTGAAATTACCTCACTTCCTGTTGGGCGTGGCTAATGCATTGGCATTACATTTTTGTCCGGCTGAGTGAGATACATATGCGTTCCAAATGGCATGCCACTACTACAAACTATATGGCACCCAGGCACCTTAAAGCGGGAGGCCAAAATCACAACGACTTAGGGGGCGCTATAGAGGCCTTGAGCCCCGGCCAAGTTTGGGCTTCTGGTTCTGAGTAGCGGTGGCAATTCTCGGAACTGGTGCCAAATTTCGTGCGTTTTCGCCCATGGCAAGCGCCCCGAAAATGGCCCAACAGCGGAGAAAAATAAAGAAGAAGAAGACGGAAGAATAATAATAGTGAACTCTTACAAGAACAATAGGGCCTTCGCCCTATAGGGCTCGGGCCCTAATTAAAGCCGCAAGCGGCCTCGACGGGCCCTCGCGCCAGCGGCCAAGGGGGGCGGGGGCATGCGTCCCCGCGAAATACCTTCCACAGCTTCTTCGGCAAGAGACATTACCACAAGGTAGTGGTGTGAAGGAAAAGCATTATGGAATTATTTACCAAAAACCCGTGTTGGAGCAATTGCATCGGCCAAAAACAGTGCCCCCCATGGACGAAAAGTCCCAAAATGTGGTATACATGACATGGGAGGTAGTAATAGGGGGGCCGTGAAGTTTGACCAAATTTGAGGAAAGATTGGATTTTTTGCCCAAAAATAGCGCCCCCAGTGGCGAAATATCACAGAAATTGGGTAACATGTCAGAAGCCCAATGAGTGATTTGCGTGTGAAGTATGAGCAGTTTTGAGCAATTAGAAGATTTGTTATGAATTTTTAAGCATGTAAAATTTTGCAGTGAAAATTGATTGACGTAAAACTTCTGAACGGTTTATGCTACGTGAAACGTATTTAGAAACTTTTGTCAGCCATGTCTGTAGATCATGTGTATCAATTTTGGTGACATTCCTATGAACGGTCTAGGAGGAGTTGCGCCGTGTTCGTGGCCATGCATTTCGCACAAAAGTGAAATTACCTCACTTCCTGTTGGGCGTGGCTAATGCATTGGCATTACATTTTTGTCCGGCTTAGTGAGATACATATGCGTACCAAATGGCATGCCACTACTACAAACTACATGGCACCCAGGCACCTTAATGCGGGAGGACAAAATCACAACGACTTAGGGGGCGCTATAGAGGCCCGGAGCCCCGGCCAAGTTTGGGCTTCTGGTTCTGAGTAGCGGTGGCAATTCCCGGAACTGGCGCCAAATTTCGTGCGTTTTCGCCCATGGCAAGCGCCCCGAAAATGGCCCAACAGCGGAGAAAAATAAAGAAGAAGAAGAAGACGGAAGAAGAAGAAGAAGAAGACGGAAGAAGAATAATAATAGTGAACTCTTACAAGAACAATAGGGCCTTCGCCCATAGGGCTCGGGCCCTAATTAAAGCCGCAAGCGGCCTCGACGGGCCCTCGCGCCAGCGGCCAAGGGGGGCGGGGGCATGCGTCCCCGCGAAATACCTTCCACAGCGTCCTCGACAAGAGACATTACTCCCACAATGGCGACAAAGCACAGAATTGGACACATGGCAACAATAGGGTCTCGCACTGTACGGTGCTCGGGGTCTAATAAAAGTAGCGAAAGTGCACAAAATTTGGCGTATATGTCAGGTGAGCTATGAAGAGTTTGCGTATGAAGTTTGATGACAATTGAGTAAATAGAAGATGAGATATAGATTTTTGAAGAATAAATTTTTTGGTTTTTCCCATGTCAGTAGGTGGCGCTATGCTGTACATGAGCGATTATGAGTTGGAGAAATAAGTGTCCACAACAGCAACGTACTATCACAAGGAAGTGGTGTGAAGGAAAAGCATTATGGAATTATTTCCCAAAAACCCGTTTTGGAGCAATTGCGTCGGCCAAAAACAGCGCCCCCCATGGACGAAAATTCCCAAAATGTGGTATACATGACATGGGAGGTAGTAAGAGGGTGGCCGTGAAGTTTGACCACATCTGAGGAAAGATTGGATCTTTTGCCCAAAAATAGCGCCCCCAGTGGCGAAAGTGCACAAAATTTGGCTTATATGTCAGGTGAGCTATGAAGAGTTTGGGTATGAAGTTTGATGACAATTGAGTAAATAGAAGTTGAGATATAGATTTTTGAAGAATAAATTTTTTGGTTTTTCCCATGTCAGTAGGTGGCGCTATGCTGAACATGAGCGATTATGAGTTGGAAAAATAAGTGTCTACAACAGCAACGTACTATCACAAGGTAGTGGTGTGAAGGAAAAGCATTATGGAATTATTTACCAAAAACCCGTTTTGGAGCAATTGCGTCGGCCAAAAACAGCGCCCCCCATGGACGAAAATCCCCAAAATGTGGTATACATGACATGGGAGGTAGTAAGAGGGTGGCCGTGAAGTTTGACCAAATTTGAGGAAAGATTGGAATTTTTGACCAAAAATAGCGCCCCCAGTGGCGAAATATCACAGAAATTGGGTAACATGTCAGAAGCCCAATGAGTGATTTGCCTGTGAAGTATGAGCAGTTTTTAGCAATCAGGAGATGTGTTATGAATTTTTAAGCATGTAAAATTTTGCATCGAAAATTGATTGACGTATAACTTCTGAACGGTTTATCCTACGTGAAACCTATTTAGTAACTTTTGTCAGCCATGTCTGTAGATGATGTGTGTCAATTTTGGAGACATTCCTATGAACGGTCTAGGAGGAGTTGCGCCGTCTTCGTGGCCATGCATTTCGCACAAAAGTGAAATTACCTCACTTCCTGTTGGGCGTGGCTAATGCATTGGCATTACATTTTTGTCCGGCTGAGTGAGATACATATGCGTTCCAAATGGCATGCCACTACTACAAACTATATGGCACCCAGGCACCTTAATGCGGGAGGCCAAAATCACAACGACTTAGGGGGCGCTATAGAGGCCTTGAGCCCCGGCCAAGTTTGGGCTTCTGGTTCCGAGTAGCGGTGGCAATTCTCGGAACTGGTGCCAAATTTCGTGCGTTTTCGCCCATGGCAAGCGCCCCGAAAATGGCCCAACAGCGGAGAAAAATAAAGAAGAAGAAGACGGAAGAATAATAATAGTGAACTCTTACAAGAACAATAGGGCCTTCGCCCTATAGGGCTCGGGCCCTAATTAAAGCCGCAAGCGGCCTCGACGGGCCCTCGCGCCAGCGGCCAAGGGGGGCGGGGGCATGCGTCCCCGCGAAATACCTTCCACAGCTTCTTCGGCAAGAGACATTACCACAAGGTAGTGGTGTGAAGGAAAAGCATTATGGAATTATTTACCAAAAACCCGTGTTGGAGCAATTGCGTCGGCCAAAAACAGTGCCCCCCATGGACGAAAAGTCCCAAAATGTGGTATACATGACATGGGAGGTAGTAAGAGGGGGGCCGTGAAGTTTGACCAAATTTGAGGAAAGATTGGATTTTTTGCCCAAAAATAGCGCCCCCAGTGGCGAAATATCACAGAAATTGGGTAACATGTCAGAAGCCCAATGAGTGATTTGCGTGTGAAGTATGAGCAGTTTTGAGCAATTAGAAGATTTGTTATGAATTTTTAAGCATGTAAAATTTTGCAGTGAAAATTGATTGACGTAAAACTTCTGAACGGTTTATGCTACGTGAAACGTATTTAGAAACTTTTGTCAGCCATGTCTGTAGATCATGTGTATCAATTTTGGTGACATTCCTATGAACGGTCTAGGAGGAGTTGCGCCGTGTTCGTGGCCATGCATTTCGCACAAAAGTGAAATTACCTCACTTCCTGTTGGGCGTGGCTAATGCATTGGCATTACATTTTTGTCCGGCTTAGTGAGATACATATGCGTACCAAATGGCATGCCACTACTACAAACTACATGGCACCCAGGCACCTTAATGCGGGAGGACAAAATCACAACGACTTAGGGGGCGCTATAGAGGCCCGGAGCCCCGGCCAAGTTTGGGCTTCTGGTTCTGAGTAGCGGTGGCAATTCCCGGAACTGGCGCCAAATTTCGTGCGTTTTCGCCCATGGCAAGCGCCCCGAAAATGGCCCAACAGCGGAGAAAAATAAAGAAGAAGAAGAAGACGGAAGAAGAAGAAGAAGAAGACGGAAGAAGAATAATAATAGTGAACTCTTACAAGAACAATAGGGCCTTCGCCCATAGGGCTCGGGCCCTAATTAAAGCCGCAAGCGGCCTCGACGGGCCCTCGCGCCAGCGGCCAAGGGGGGCGGGGGCATGCGTCCCCGCGAAATACCTTCCACAGCGTCCTCGACAAGAGACATTACTCCCACAATGGCGACAAAGCACAGAATTGGACACATGGCAACAATAGGGTCTCGCACTGTACGGTGCTCGGGGTCTAATAAAAGTAGCGAAAGTGCACAAAATTTGGCGTATATGTCAGGTGAGCTATGAAGAGTTTGCGTATGAAGTTTGATGACAATTGAGTAAATAGAAGATGAGATATAGATTTTTGAAGAATAAATTTTTTGGTTTTTCCCATGTCAGTAGGTGGCGCTATGCTGTACATGAGCGATTATGAGTTGGAGAAATAAGTGTCCACAACAGCAACGTACTATCACAAGGAAGTGGTGTGAAGGAAAAGCATTATGGAATTATTTCCCAAAAACCCGTTTTGGAGCAATTGCGTCGGCCAAAAACAGCGCCCCCCATGGACGAAAATTCCCAAAATGTGGTATACATGACATGGGAGGTAGTAAGAGGGTGGCCGTGAAGTTTGACCAAATTTGAGGAAAGATTGGATTTTTTGCCCAAAAATAGCGCCCCCAGTGGCGAAAGTGCAAAAAATTTGGCGTATATGTCAGGTGAGCTATGAAGAGTTTGCGTATGAAGTTTGATGACAATTGAGTAAATAGAAGATGAGATATAGATTTTTGAAGAATAAATTTTTTGGTTTTTCCCATGTCAGTAGGTGGCGCTATGCTGTACATGAGCGATTATGAGTTGGAAAAAAAAGTGTCTACAACAGCAACGTACTATCACAAGGTAGTGGTGTGAAGGAAAAGCATCATGCAATTATTAACCAAAAACCCGTTTTGGAGCAATTGCGTCGGCCAAAAACAGCGCCCCCCATGGACGAAAATTTCCAAAATGTGGTATACATGACATGGGAGGTAGAAAGAGGGTGGCCGTGAAGTTTGACCAAATTTGAGGAAAGATTGGAATTTTTGCCCAAAAATAGCGCCCCCAGTGGCGAAATATCACAGAAATTGGGTAACATGTCAGAAGCCCAATGAGTGATTTGCGTGTGAAGTATGAGCAGTTTTGAGCAATCAGAAGATTTGTTATGAATTTTTAAGCATGTAAAATTTTGCATCGAAAATTGATTGACGTATAACTTCTGAACACTTTATCCTACATGAAACGTATTTAGCAACTTTTGTCAGCCATGTATGTAGATGATGTGTATCAATTTTGGTGACATTCCTATGAACGGTCTAGGAGCAGTTGCGCCGTCTTCGTGGCCATGCATTTCGCACAAAAGTGAAATTACCTCACTTCCTGTTGGGCGTGGCTAATGCATTGGCATTACATTTTTGTCCGGCTTAGTGAGACACATATGCGTACCAAATGGCATGCCACTACTACAAACTACATGGCACCCAGGCACCTTAAAGCGGGAGGCCAAAATCACAACGACTTAGGGGGCGCTATAGAGGCCCTGAGCCCCGGCCAAGTTTGGGCTTCTGGTTCTGAGTAGCGGTGGCAATTCTCGGAACTGGTGCCAAATTTCGTGCGTTTTCGCCCGTGGCAAGTGCCCCGAAAATGGCCCAACAGCGGAGAAAAATAAAGAAGAAGAAGAAGACGGAAGAAGAAGAAGAAGAAGAAGAAGAAGAAGACGGAAGAATAATAATAGTGAACTCTTACAAGAACAATAGGGCCTTCGCCCATAGGGCTCGGGCCCTAATTAAAGCCGCAAGCGGCCTCGACGGGCCCTCGCGCCAGCGGCCAAGGGGGGCGGGGGCATGCGTCCCCGCGAAATACCGTAAAGAGTGTGCTAGCCAAGTTTGACAAATCAGAAGCTGCAATATCATTTTTGCCATAACCAGCACCCCCAGGGGCGAAAGTGCACAAAATTTGGCGTATATGTCAGGTGAGCTATGAAGAGTTTGCGTATGAAGTCTGAAGACAATTGAGTAAATAGAAGATGAGATATAGATTTTTGAAGTATAAATTTTTTGGTTTTTCCCATGTCAGTAGGTGGCGCTACGCTGTACATGAGCGATTATGAGTTGGAAAAATAAGTGTCTACAACAGCAACGTACTATCACAAGGTAGTGGAGTGAAGGAAAAGCATTATGGAATTATTTACCAAAAACCCGTTTTGGAGCAATTGCGTGGGCCAAAAACAGCACCCCCCATGGACGAAAATTCCCAAAATGTGGTATACATGATGTGGAAGGTAGTAAGAGGGTGGCCGTGAAGTTTGACCAAATTTGAGGAAAGATTGGATTTTTTGCCCAAAAATAGCGCCCCCAGTGGCGAAACATCACAGAAATTGGGTCACATGTCAGAACCCCAATGATTGATTTGCTTGTGAAGTATGAGCAGTGTTGAGCAATTAGAAGATTTGTTATGAATTTTTAAGCATGTAAAATTCTGAATTGAAAAATGATTGACGTATAACTTCTGAACGGTTAACCCGACGTGAAACGTATTTAGCAACTTTTGTCAGCCATGTCTGTGGATGATGTGTATCAATTTTGGTGACGTACCTATGAACGGTCTAGGAGGAGTTGCGCCGTCTTCGTGGCCATGCATTTCGCACAAAAGTGAAATCACCTCACTTCCTGTTGGGCGTGGCTAATGCATTGGCATTACATTTTTGTCCGGCCTGGTGAGATACATATGCGTACCACAGGGCATGCCACTACTACAAACTACATGGCAACCAGGCACCTTAATGCGAGAGGCAAAAATCACAACACGTTAGGGGGCGCTATAGAGGCCCTGAGGCCCGCCTGGATCTGGGCTTCTGGTTCTCAGTAGCGGTGGCAGTCTAAGAAAAAGGAGCCAAATTTTGAGCGTTGTCGTCCATGGCAGGCGCCCCAATAAGGGTCTTGTAAAGAGCTTGCTTGCCAAGGTTGACAAATCAGAAGCTGCAATATCTTTTCTGCCATAACCAGCACCCCCAGGGGCGAAAGTGCACAAAATTTGGCGTATATGTCAGGTGAGATATGAAGAGTTTGCGTATGAAGTGTGATGAAAATTGAGTAAATAGAAGATGAGATATAGATTTTTGAAGAATAAATTTTTTGGTTTTTCCCATGTCAGTAGGTGGCGCTACGCTGTACATGAGCGAGTATGAGTTGGAAAAATAAGTGTCTACAACAGCAACATACTATCACAAGGTAGTGGTGTGAAGGAAAAGCATTATGGAATTATTAACCAAAAACCCATTTTGGAAAAATTTCGTCGGCCAAAAACAGCGCCCCCCATGGACGAAAATTCCCAAAATGTGGTATACATGACATGGGAGGTAGTAAGAGGGTGGCCGTGAAGTTTGACCAAATTTGAGGAAAGATTGGATTTTTTGCCCAAAAATAGCGCCCCCAGTGGCGAAATATCACAGAAAATGGGTAACATGTCAGAAGCCCAAAGAGTGATTAGCCTTTGAAGTATGAGCAGTTTTGAGCAATTAGAAGATTTGTTATGAATTTTTAAGCATGTAAAATTTTGAAGTGAAAATTTATTGACGTATAACTTCTGAACGGTTGATCCTACGTGAAACGTATTTAGTAACTTTTGTCAGCCATGTCTGTAGATGATGTGTATCAATTTTGGAGACATTCCTATGAACGGTCTAGGAGGAGTTGCGCCGTCTTCGTGGCCATGCATTTCGCACAAAAGTGAAATCACCTCACTTCCTGTTGGGCGTGGCTAATGCATTGGCATTACATTTTTGTCCGGCTTAGTGAGATACATATGCGTACCAAATGGCATGCCAGTACTACAAACTATATGGCAACCAGGCACCGTAATGCAGGAGGCCAAAATCACAACGACTTAGGGGGCGCTATAGAGGCCCTGAGCCCCGGCCAAGGTTGGGCTTTTGGTTCTGAGTAGCGGTGGCAATTCTCGGAAGTGGTGCCGAATTTCGTGCGTTTTCGCCCATGGCAAGCGCCCCGAAAATGGCCCAACAGCGGAGAAAAATAAAGAAGAAGAAGAAGAAGAAGAAGACGGAAGAATAATAATAGTGAACTCTTACAAGAACAATAGGGCCTTCGCCCATAGGGCTCGGGCCCTAATTAAAGCCGCAAGCGGCCTCGACGGGCCCTCGCGCCAGCGGCCAAGGGGGGCGGGGGCATGCGTCCCTGCGAAAAACCTTCCACAGCTTCTTCGGCAAGAGACATTACTCCCACAATGGCGACAAACCACAGAAATGGACACATGGCAACAATAGGGTCTCGCACTGAACGGTGCACGGGGGGCGCTATAGAGGCCCTAAGGCCCGCCTGGATCTGGGCTTCTGGTTCTCAGTAGCGGTGGCAGTCTAAGAAAAAGGAGCCAAATCTCGTGCGTTGTCGACCATGGCAAGCGCCCCAATAAGGGTCTTGTAAAGAGTTTGCTTGCCAAGTTTGACAAATCAGAAGCTGCAATATCATTTTTGCCATAACCAGCACCCCCAGGGGCGAAAGTGCACAAAATTTGGCGTATATGTCAGGTGAACTATGCAGAGTTTGCGTATGAAGTTTGATGACAATTGAGTAAATAGAAGATGAGATATAGATTTTTGAAGAATAAATTTTTTGGTTTTTCCCATGTCAGAAGGTGGCGCTATGCTGTACATGAGCGATAATGAGTTGGAAAAATAAGTGTCTACAACAGCAACGTACTATCACAAGGTAGTGGTGTGAAGGAAAAGCATTATGGAATTATTTACCAAAAACCCGTTTTGGAGCAATTGCGTCGGCCAAAAACAGCGCCCCCCATGGACGAAAATTCCCAAAATGTGGTATACATGACATGGGAAGTAGTAAGAGGGTGGCCGTGAAGTTTGACCAAATTTGAGGAAAGATTGGATTTTTTGCCCAAAAATAGCTCCCCCAGTGGCGAAATATCACAGAAATTGGGTAACATGTCAGACGCCCAATGCGTGATTTGCATGTGAAGTATGAGCAGTTTTGAGCAATCAGAAGATTTGTTATGAATTTTTAAGCATGTAAAATTTTGCATCGAAAATTGATTGACGTATAACTTCTGAACGGTTGATCCTACGTGAAACCTATTTAGTACCTTTTGTCAGTCATGTCTGTAGATGATGTGTATCAATTTTGGTGACATTCCTATGAACGGTCTAGGAGGAGTTTCGCCGTCTTCGTGGCCATGCATTTCGCACAAAAGTGAAATTACCTCACTTCCTGTTGGGCGTGGCTAATGCATTGGCATTACATTTTTGTCCGGATTAGTGAGATACATAAGGGTACCAAATGGCATGCCACTACTACAAACTACATGGCACCCAGGCACCTTAATGCGGGAGGCCAAAATCACAACGACTTAGGGGGCGCTATAGAGGCCCTGAGCCCCGGCCAAGTTTGGGCTTTTGGTTCTGAGTAGCGGTGGCAATTCTCGGAACTGGTGCCAAATTTCGTGCGTTTTCGCCCATGGCAAGTGCCCCGAAAATGGCCCAACAGCGGAGAAAAATAAAGAAGAAGACGGAAGAAGAAGAATAATAGTGAACTCTTACAAGAACAATAGGGCCTTCGCCCTATAGGGCTCGGGCCCTAATTAAAGCCGCAAGCGGCCTCGACGGGCCCTCGCGCCAGCGGCCAAGGGGGGCGGGGGCATGCGTCCCCGCGAAATACCTTCCACAGCTTCTGCGGCAAGAAACATTACTCCCACAATGGCGACAAAGCACAGAATTGGACACATGGCAACAATAGGGTCTCGCACTGTACGGTGCTCGGGGCCTAATAATAATTATGCCATGACTGCCTGACGGATGAGAGACAGACAGACAAACACTAAAGTATGTATGTGTGTGTGTGTGTGTGTGTGTGTGTGTGTGTGTGTGTGTGTTTCTCTGGTGTGACAATGTACATTTATATATGTACAAAACTATACATGTGTCACCTCCTTATCTCCATCTCACGCTGTAATCTTAAGTGATCTTAGCTTCCCCGTGTCTGCAGTGTGTGTGTGTGTGTGTGTTGCTAGGACAACTATCATGATTCATGTCATTTTTGTACTGATCTAAGGGTTCTGAGTAAGGTTCTGGCCATAAGTTCTGAAGAGTTTTGTTTCAATTAGGGGGCGCTCTGAAGTCCCTGGGCCACGCCCGGGCCAAACGTCTGTGGCTGAGAAGCGGTTACAATGACTGATGTGTGTATCGAATTTCATGAGTTTTCGTGCATGGGGAAATGCCTCAAATAAGGTCAAAAGCGACAGAAAAATAATAATAATAACCCCCAGGGGCGAAAGTGCACAAAATTTGGCGTACATGTCAGGTGAGCTATGAAGAGTTTGCGTATGAAGTTTGATGACAATTGAGTAAATAGAAGATGAGATATAGATTTTTGAAGAATAAATTTTTTGGTTTTTCCCACGTCAGTAGGTGGCGCTATGCTGTACATGAGCGATTATGAGTTGGAGAAATAAGTGTCTACAACAGCAACGCACTATCACAAGGTAGTGGTGTGAAGGAAAAGCGTTATGGAATTATTTACCAAAAACCCGTTTTGGAGCAATAGCGTCGGCCAAAAACAGCGCCCCCCATGGACAAAAATTCCCAAAATGTGGTAAAAATGACATGGGAGGCAGTAAGAGGGTGGCCGTGAAGTTTGACCAAATTTGAGGAAAGATTGGATTTTTTGCCCAAAAATAGCGCCCCCAGTGGCGAAATATCACAGGAATTGGGTAACATGTCAGAAGCCCAATGAGTGATTTGCGTGTGAAGTATGAGCAGTTTTGAGCAATTAGAAGATTTGTTATGAATTTTTAAGCATGTAAAATTTTGCATTGAAAATTGATTGACGTATAACTTCTGAACGGTATAGGCTACGTGAAACGTATTGAGTAACTTTTGTCAGCCATGTTTGTAGATGATGTGTATCAATTTTGGCGACATTCCTATGAACGGTCTAGGAGGAGTTGCGCCGTCTTCGTGTCCATGCATTTCGCACAAAAGTGAAAGTACCTCACTTCCTTTTGGGCGTGGCTAATGCATTGGCATTACATTTTTGTCCGGCTTGGAGAGATACATAGGCGTACCAAATGGCATGCCACTACTACAAACTACATGGCAACCAGGCACCTTAATGCAGGAGGCCAAAATCACAACGAGTTAGGGGGCGCTAAAGAGGCCCAGAGGCCCGCCTGGATCTGGGCTTCTGGTTCTCAGTAGCGGTGGCAGTGTAAGAAAAAGGAGCCAAATTTCGTGCGTTGTCGACCATGGCAAGCGCCCCAATAAGGGTCTTGTAAAGAGTTTGCTTGCCAAGTTTGACAAATCAGAAGCTGCAATATCATTTCTGCCATAACCAGCACCCCCAGGGGCGAAAGTGCACAAAATTTGGCGTACATGTCAGGTGAGCTATGACGAGATTGCGTATGAAGTTTGATGACAATTGAGTAAATAGAAGATGAGATATAGATTTTTGAACAATAAATTTTTTGGTTTTTCCCATGTCAGTAGGTGGCGCTATGCTGTACATGAGCGATTATGAGTTGGAAAAATAAGTGTCTACAACAGCAACGCACTATCACAAGGTAGTGGTGAGAAGGAAAAGCATTATGGAATTATTTACCAAAAACCCATTTTGGAGAAATTGCGTCGGCCAAAAACAGCGCCCCCCATGGACGAAAATTCCCAAAATGTGGTATACATGACATGGGAGGTAGTAAGAGGGTGGCCGTGAAGTTTGACCAAATTTGAGGAAAGATTGGATTTTTTGCCCAAAAATAGCGCCCCCAGTGGCGAAATATCACAGAAATTGGGTAACATGTCAGAAGCCCAATGAGTGATTTGCGTGTGAAGTATGAGCAGTGTTGAGCAATTAGAAGATTTGTTATGAATTTTTAAGCATGTAAAATTCTGCATTGAAAAATGATTGACGTATAACTTCTGAACGGTTTACCCGACGTGAAATGTATTTAGCAACTTTTGTCAGCCATGTCTGTAGATGATGTGTATCAATTTTGGTGACGTTCCTATGAACGGTCTAGGAGGAGTTGTGCCGTCTTCGTGGCCATGCATTTCGCACAAAAGTGAAATTACCTCACTTCCTGTAGGGCGTGGCTAATGCATTGTCATTACATTTTTGTCCGGCTTGGTGAGCTACATATGCCTACCAAAGGGCATGCCACTACTACAAACTACATGGCAACCAGGCACCTTAATGCGAGAGGCAAAAATCACAACACGTAAGGGGGCGCTATAGAGGCCCTGAGGCCCGCCTGGATCTGGGCTTCTGGTTCTCAGGAGCGGTGGCAGTCTAAGAAAAAGGAGCCAAATTTCGAGCGTTGTCGACCATGGCAAGCGCCCCAATAAGGGTCTTGTAAAGAGTTTGCTTGCCAAGGTTGACAAATCAGAAGCTGCAATATCATTTCTGCCATAACCAGCACCCCCAGGGGCGAAAGTGCACAAAATTTTGCGTATATGTCAGGTGAGCTATGAAGAGTTTGCGTATGAAGTGTGATGAAAATTGAGTCAATAGAAGATGAGATATAGATTTTTGAAGAATAAAGTTTTTGGTTTTTCCCATGTCAGTAGGTGGCGCTATGCTGTACATGAACGATTATGAGTTGGGAAAATAAGAGTCTACAACAGCAATGTACTGTCACAAGGTAGTGGTGTGAAGGAAAAGCATTATGGAATTATTAACCAAAAACCCATTTTGGAGAAATTGCATTGGCCAAAAACAGCGCCCCCCATGGACGAAAATTCCCAAATTGAGGTATACATGACATGGGAGGTAGTAAGAGGGTGGCCGCGAAGTTTGACCAAATTTGAGGAAAGATTGGATTTTTTGCCCAAAAATAGCGCCCCCAGTGGCGAAATATCACAGAAATTCGGTAACATGTCAGAAGCCCAATGAGTGATTAGCGTGTGAAGTATGACCAGTTTTGAGCAATTAGAAGATTTGTTATGAATTTTTTAGCATGTGAAATTTTGAAGTGAAAATTGATTGACGTATAACTTCTGAACGGTTTATCCTACGTGAAACGTATGTAGTAACTTTTGTCAGCCATGTCTGTAGATGATGTGTATCAATTTTGGTGACATTCCTATGAACGGTCTAGGAGGAGTTGCGCCGTCTTCGTGGCCATGCATTTCGCACAAAAGTGAAATTACCTCACTTCCTGTTGGGCGTGGCTAATGCATTGGCATTACATTTTTGACCGGCTTAGTGAGATACATATGCGTACCAAATGGCATGCCACTACTACAAACTACACGGCACCCAGGCACCGTAAAGCTTGAGGCCAAAATCACAACGACTTAGGGGGCGCTATAGAGGCCCTGAGCCCCGGCCAAGTTTGGGCTTTTGGTTCTGAGTAGCGGTGGCAATTCTCGGAAGTGGTGCCAAATTTCGTGCGTTTTCGCCCATGGCAAGCGCCCCGAAAATGGCCCAACAGCGGAGAAAAATAAAGAAGAAGAAGAAGACGGAAGAATTAAAGCCGCAAGCGGCCTCGACGGGCCCTCGCGCCAGCGGCCAGGGGGGGCGGGGGCATGCGTCCCCGTGAAATACCTTCCACAGCTTCTTCGGCAAGAGACATTACTCCCACAATGGCGACAAAGCACAGAATTGGACACATAGCAACAATAGGGTCTCGCACTGTACGGTGCTCGGGGGGCGCTATAGAGGCCCTGAGGCCCGCCTGGATCTGGGCTTCTGGTTCTCAGTAGCGGTGGCAGTCTAAGAAAAAGGAGCCAAATTTCGTGTGTTGTCGACCATGGCAAGCGCCCCAATAAGGGTCTTGTAAAGAGTTTGCTTGCCAAGTTTGACAAATCAGAAGATGCAATATCATTTCTGCCATAACCAGCACCCCCAGGGGCGAAAGTGCACAAAATTTGGCGTACATGTCAGGTCAGCTATGAAGAGTTTGCGTATGAAGTTTGATGACAATTGAGTAAACAGAAGATGAGATATAGATTTTTGAAGAATAAATTTTTTGGTTTTTCCCATGTCAGTAGGTGGCGCTATGCTGTACATGAGTGATTATGAGATGGAAAAATAAGTGTCCACAACAGCAACGCACTATCACAAGGTAGTGGTGTGAAGGAAAAGCATTATGGAATTATTTACCAAAAACCCGTTTTGGAGAAATTGCGTCGGCCAAAAACAGCGCCCCCCATGGACGAAAATTCCCAAAATGTGGTATACATGACATGGGAGGTAGTAAGAGGGTGGCCGTGAAGTTTGACCAAATTTGAGGAAAGATTGGATTTTTTGCCCAAAAATAGCGCCCCCAGTGGCGAAATGTCACAGAAATTGGGTAACATGTCAGAAGCCCAATGACTGATTAGCCTGTGAAGTATGAGCAGTGTTGAGCAATTAGAAGATTTGTTATGAATTTTTTAGCATGTAAAATTTTGAAGTGAAAATTGATTGACGTATAACTTCTGAACGGTTTATCCTACGTGAAACGTATTTAGTAACTTTTGTCAGCCATGTCTGTAGATGATGTGTGTCAATTTTGGTGACATTCCTATGAACGGTCTAGGAGGAGTTGCGCCGTCTTCGTGGCCATGCATTTCGCACAAAAGTGAAATTACCTCACTTCCTGTTGGGCGTGGCTAATGCATTGGCATTACATTTTTGTCCGGCTGAGTGAGATACATATGCGTACCAAATGGCATGCCACTACTACTAACTACATGGCAACCAGGCACCTTAATGCGGGAGACCAAAATCACAACGACTTAGGGGGCGCTATAGAGGCCCTGAGCCCCGGCCAAGTTTGGGCTTCTGGTTCTGAGTAGCGGTGGCAATTCTCGGAACTGGTGCCAAATTTCGTGCGTTTTCGCCCATGGCAAGTGCCCCGAAAATGGCCCAACAGCGGAGAAAAATAAAGAAGACGGAAGAATAATAATAGTGAACTCTTACAAGAACAATAGGGCCTTCGCCCATAGGGCTCGGGCCCTAATAATAGTGAACTCTTACAAGAACAATAGGGCCTTCGCCCATAGGGCTCGGGCCCTAATTAAAGCCGCTAGCGGCCTTGACGGGCCCTCGCCCATGTGGTTCCGCAACCCAGGACATTCCGCCACCCAACAAAACAGTCACATGTCATATATTCATCAAATGTTCAAAGGTGAGGTGCATGTTACAAATGCCATGACTGCTTGACGGATGAGAGACAGACAGACAAACACTAAAGTATGTGTGTGTGTGTGTGTGTGTGTGTGTGTGTGTGTGTGTGTGTGTGTGTTTCTGTGGTGTGAAAATGTACATTTATATATGTACAAAACAATACATGTGTCTCCTCCTTATCTCCATCTCACGCTGTAATCTTAAGTAATCTTAGCTTCCCTGTGTCTGCAGTGTGTGTGTGTGTGTGTTGCTAGGACAACTATCATGAGAAGCGGTTACAATGACTGATGTGTGTATCAAATTTCATGAGTTTTCGTGCATGGGGAAATGCCTCAAATAAGGTCAAATGCGACATAAAAATAATAATAACCCCCAGGGGCGAAAGTGCACAAAATTTGGCGTACATGTCAGGTGAGCTATGAAGAGTTTGCGTATGAAGTTTGATGACAATTGAGTAAATAGAAGATGAGATATAGATTTTTGAAGAAGAAATTTTTTGGCTTTTCCCATGTCAGTAGGTGGCGCTATGCTGTACATGAGCGATTATGAGTTGGAGAAATAAGTGTCTACAACAGCAACGCACTATCACAAGGAAGTGGTGTGAAGGAAAAGCAGTATGGAATTATTTACCAAAAACCCGTTTTGGAGCAATTGCGTCGGCCAAAAACAGCGCCCCCCATGGACGAAAATTCCCAAAATGTGGTATACATGACATGGGAGGTAGGAAGAGGGTGGCCGTGAAGTTTGACCAAATTTGAGGAAAGATTGGATTTTTTGCCCAAAAATAGCGCCCCCAGTGGCGAAATATCACAGAAATTGGGTAACATGTCAGAACCCCAATGAGTGATTAGCGTGTGAAGTATGAGCAGTGTTGAGCAATTAGAAGATTTGTTATGAATTTTTTAGCATGTAAAATTTTGAAGTGAAAATTGATTGACGTATAACTTCTGAACGGTTTATCCTACGTGAAATGTATTTAGTAACTTTTGTCAGCCATGTCTGTAGATGATGTGTATCAATTTTGGTGACATTCCTATGAACGGTCTAGGAGGAGTTGCGCCGTCTTCGTGGCCATGCATTTCACACAAAAGTGAAATTACCTCACTTCCTGTTGGGCGTGGCTAATGCATTGGCATTACATTTTTGTCCGGCTTAGTGAAATACATACGCATACCAAATGGCATGCCACTACTACAAACTATATGGCAACCAGGCACCTTAATGCGGGAGGCCAAAATCACAACGACTTAGGGGGCGCTATAGAGGCCCTGAGCCCCGGCCAAGTGTGGGCTTTTGGTTCTGAGTAGCGGTGGCAATTCTCGGAAGTGGCGCCAAATTTCGCGCGTTTTCGCCCATGGCAAGCGCCCCGAAAATGGCCCAACAGCGGAGAAAAATAAAGAAGAAGAATAATATTAAAGCCGCAAGCGGCCTCGACGGGCCCTTGCGCCAGCGGCCAAGGTGGGCGGGGGCATGCGTCCCCGCGAAAAACCTTCCACAGCTTCTTCGGCAAGAGACATTACTCCCGCAATGGCGACAAAGAACAGAATTGGACACATGGCAACGATAGGGTCTCGCACTGTACGGTGCTCGGGCCCTAATAATAATAGCGCCCTAATAAGGGTCTTGTAAAGAGTTTGCTTGCCAAGTTTGACAAATCAGATGCTGCAATATCATTTTTGCCATAACCAGCACCCCCAGGGGCGAAAGTGCACAAAAGTAGGCGAACATGTCAGGTGAGCTATGAAGAGTTTGCGTATGAAGTTTGATGACAATTGAGTAAATAGAAGATGAGATATAGATATTTGAAGAATAAAATTTTTGGTTTTTCCCATGTCAGTAGGTGGCGCTATGCTGTACATGAGCGATTATGAGTTGGAAAAATAAGTGTCTACAACAGCAACGCACTATCACAAGGTAGTGGTGTGAAGGAAAAGCATTATGGAATTATTTACCAAAAACCCGTTTTGGAGCAATTGCGTCGGCCAAAAACAGCGCCCCCCATGGACGAAAATTCCCAAAATGTGGTATACATGACATGGGAGGTAGGAAGAGGGTGGCCGTGAAGTTTGACCAAATTTGAGGAAAGACTGGAATTTTTGCCCCAAAATAGCGCCCCCAGTGGCGAAATATCACAGAAAGTGGGTAACATGTCAGAAGCCCAATGACTGATCTGCGTGTGAAGTATGAGCAGTTTTGAGCAAGTAGAAGATTTGTTATGAATTTTTAAGCATGTAAAATGTTGCATTGAAAATTGATTGACGTATAACTTCTGAACGGTTTATGCTACGTGAAACCTATTTAGTAACTTTTGTCAGCCATGTCTGTAGATGATGTGTATCAATTTTGGTGACATTCCTATGAACGGTCTAGGAGGAGTTGCGCCGTCTTCGTGGCCATGCATTTCGCACAAAAGTGAAATTACCTCACTTCCTGTTGGGCGTGGCTAATGCATTGGCATTAGATTTTTGTCCGGCTTAGTGAGATACATATGCCTACCAAATGGCATGCCACTACTACAAACTAAATGGCAACCAGGCACCTTAATGCGGGAGGCCAAAATCACAACGAATTAGGGGGCACTATAGAGGCCCTGAGGCCCGCCTGGATCTGGGCTTCTGGTTCTCAGTAGCGGTGGCAGTCTAAGAAAAAGGAGCCAAATTTCGTGCGTTGCCGACCATGGCAAGCGCCCCAGTAAGGGTCTTGTAAAGAGTTTGCTTGGCAAGTTTGACAAATCAGAAGATGCAATATCATTTTTGCCATAACCAGCACCCCCAGGGGCGAAAGTGCACAAAATTTGGCGGAGACGTCAGGTGAGCTACGAAGAGTTTGCGTATGAAGTTTGATGACAATTGAGTAAATAGAAGATGAGATATAGATTTTTGAAGAATAAATTTTTTGGTTTTCCCATGTCAGTAGGTGGCGCTATGCTGTACATGAGCGATTATGAGTTGGAAAAATAAGTGTCTACAACAGCAACGTACTATCACAAGGAAGTGGTGTGAAGGAAAAGCATTATGGAATTATTTACCAAAAACCCGTTTTGGAGCAATTGCGTCGGCCAAAAACAGCGCCCCCCATGGACGAAAATTTCCAAAACGTGGTATACATGACATGGGAGGTAGTAAGAGGGTGGCCGTGAAGATTGACCAAAATTGAGGAAAGATTGGAATTTTTGCCCAAAAATAGCGCCCCCAGTGGCGAAAAATCACAGAAATTGGGTAACATGTCAGAAGCCCAATGAGTGATTTGCGTGTGAAGTATGAGCAGTTTTGAGCAATCAGAAGATTTGTTATGAATTTTTAAGCATGTAAAATTTTGCATTGAAAATTGATTGACGTATAACTTCTGAACGGTTAATCCTACGTGAAACGTATTTAGTAACTTTTGTCAGCCATGTCTGTCGACGATGTGTATCAATTTTGGTGACATTCCTACGAACGGTCTAGGAGGAGTTGCGCCGTCTTCGTGGACATGCATTTCGCACAAAAGTGAAATTACCTCACTTCCTGTTGGGCGTGGCTAATGCATTGGCATTATATTTTTGTCCGGCTTAGTGAGATACATATGCGTACCAAATTGCATGCCACTACTACAAACTATATGGCAACCAGGCACCTTAATGTGGGAGGCCAAAATCACAACGACTTAGGGGGCGCTATGGAGGCCCTGAGCCCCGGCCAAGTTTGGGCTTCTGTTTCTGAGTAGCGGTGGCAATTCTCGGAACTGGTGCCAAATTTCGTGCGTTTTCGCCCATGGCAAGCGCCCCGAAAATGGCCCAACAGCGGAGAAAAATAAAGAAGAAGAAGAAGACGGAAGAAGAAGAAGAAGAAGACGGAAGAATAATAATAGTGAACTCTTACAAGAACAATAGGGCCTTCGCCCATAGGGCTCGGGCCCTAATTAAAGCCGCAAGCGGCCTCGACGGGCCCTCGCGCCAGCGGCCAAGGGGGGCGGGGGCATGCGTCCCCGCGAAATACCTTCCACAGCTTCTTTGGCAAGAGACATTACTCCCACAATGGTCACAAAGCACAGAATTGGACACAGAGTACACGGTGCGCTGAGATGTTGTCATGGACAGAACATTCTATGCCATGGCTTCCCAACCAAATTAATGTATTTACCTCATCAGTCACCAAGCTATAGCTACATAGGATTGTCTTCTGTTAGACATCTATTAGTCTGTATGTAACGCTACAACACTTGCTCCCGACTGCCTACCCATTCCCCACAAGTCATGTGTGTTTAAGGCAACCAAAACAACATACTCCTGGTGCCTCATGATTGTAAACACCTCTCCTGCAACTGCTACAGTGCAATGAGCGCCCCCAGTGGTCCACAAGTCATGTGTGTTTAAGGCAACCAAAACAACATACTCCTGGTGCCTCATGATTGTAAACACCTCTCCTGCAACTGCTACAGCGCAATGAGCGCCCCCAGTGGTGAAAGTTCAACAAATTTGGTATACATGTCAAGGGACCTATGAAGAGTTGTTTTGTAAAGTTTGATCAAGTTTGACCAATCAGAAGCCGAGATATAAATTGTTGCCTGAAAACAGCGCCCCCAGTGGCAAAAGTTCACAAAATTTGGCACATATGTCAGGTGACCTGTTTAGAGTGTGCGTATCAAGTTTGATCAAGATTGAGAAAATAGAAGATGAGATATTGATTTTTGAAGAATAAATTTTTTCGTTTCTCCCATGTCAGTTGGTGGCGCTATGCTGCACATGAGCGATTATGAGTTGGAAAAATAAGTGTCAAGACGGAAGAATAATAATAGTGAACTCTTACAAGAACAATAGGGCCTTCGCCCATAGGGCTCGGGCCCTAATTAAAGCCGCAAGCGGCCTCGACGGGCCCTCGCGCCAGCGGCCAAGGGGGGCGGGGGCATGCGTCCCCGCGAAATACCGTAAAGAGTTTGCTTGCCAAGTTTGACAAATCAGAAGCTGCAATATCATTTTTGCCATAACCAGCACCCCCAGGGGCGAAAGTGCACAAAATTTGGCGTATATGTCAGGTGAGCTATGAAGAGTTTGCGTATGAAGTTTGATGACAATTGAGTAAATAGAAGATGAGATATAGATTTTTGAAGAATACATTTTTTGGTTTTTCCCATGTCAGTAGGTGGCGCTATGCTGTACATGAGCGATTATGAGTTGGAAAAATAAGTGTCTACAACAGCAACGTACTATCACAAGGTAGTGGTGTGAAGGAGAAGCATTATGGAATTATTTACCAAAAACCTGTTTCGGAGCAATTGCGTTGGCCAAAAACAGCGCCCCCCATGGACGAAAATTCCCAAAATGTGGTGTACATGACATGGGAGGTAGTAAGAGGGTGGCCGTGAAGTTTGACCAAATTTGAGGAAAGATTGGAGTTTTTGCCCAAAAATAGCGCCCCCAGTGGCGAAACATCACAGAAATTGGGTAACATGTCAGATGCCCAATGAGTGATTTGCGTGTGAAGTATGAGCAGTTTTGAGCAATTTGAAGATATGTTATGAATTTTTAAGCATGTAAAATTTTGCATTGAAAATTGATTGACGTATAACTTCTGAACGGTTTATTCTACGTGAAACGTATTTAGGAACTTTTGTCAGCCGTGTCTGTAGATGATGTGTATCAATTTTGGTGACATTCCTATGAACGGTCTAGGAGGAGATGCGCCGTCTTCGTGGCCATGCATTTCGCACAAAAGTGAAATTACCTCACTTCCTGTTGGGCGTGGCTAATGCATTGGCATTACATTTTTGTCCGGCTTAGTGAGATACATATGCGTACCAAATGGCATGCCACTACTACAAACTACATGGCAACCAGGCACCTTAATGCGGGAGGCCAAAATCACAATGAGTTAGGGGGCGCTATAGAGGCCCTGAGGCCCGCCTGGATCTGGGCTTCTGGTTCTCAGAAGCGGTGGGAGTCTAAGAAAAAGGAGCCAAATTTCGTGCGATGTCGACCATGGCAAGCGCCCCAAGAAGGGTCTTGTAAAGAGTTTGCTTGCCAAGTTTGACAAATCAGAAGCTGCAATATAATTTCTGCCATAACCAGCACCCCCAGGGGCGAAAGTGCACAAAATTTGGCGTACATGTCAGGTGAGCTATGAAGAGTTTGCCTATGAAGTTTGATGACAATTGAGTAAACAGAAGATGAGATATAGATTTTTGAAGAATAAATTTTTTGGTTTTTCCCATGTCAGTAGGTGGCGCTATGCTGTACATGAGCGATTATGAGATGGAAAAATAAGTGTCCACAACAGCAACGCACTATCACAAGGTAGTGGTGTGAAGGAAAAGCATTATGGAATTATTTACCAAAAACCCGTTTTGGAGAAATTGCGTCGGCCAAAAACAGCGCCCCCCATGGACGAAAATTCCCAAAAAGTGGTATACATGACATGGGAGGTAGTAAGAGGGTGGCCGTGAAGTTTGACCAAATTTGAGGAAAGATTGGATTTTTTGCCCAAAAATAGCGCCCCCAGTGGCGAAATATCACAGAAATTGGGTAACATGTCAGAAGCCCAATGAGTGATTAGCGTGTGAAGTATGAGCAGTGTTGAGCAAGTAGAAGATTTGTTATGAATTTTTTAGCATGTAAAATTTTGAAGTGAAAATTGATTGACGTATAACTTCTGAACGGTTAATCCTAAGTGAAACGTATTTAGTAACTTTTGTCAGCCATGTCTGTAGATGATGTGTATCAATTTTGGTGACATTCCTATGAACGGTCTAGGAGGAGTTGCGCCGTCTTCGTGGCCATGCATTTCACACAAAAGTGAAATTACCTCACTTCCTGTTGGGCGTGGCTAATGCATTGGCATTACATTTTTGTCCGGCTTAGTGAGATACATATGCGTACCAAATGGCATGCCACTACTACAAACTACATGGCAACCAGGCACCTTAATGCAGGAGACCAAAATCACAACGACTTAGGGGGCGCTATAGAGGCCCTGAGCCCCGGCCAAGTTTGGGCTTTTGGTTCTGAGTAGCGGTGGCAATTCTCGGAACTGGCGCCAAATTTCGTGCGTTTTTGCCCATGGCAAGCGCCCCGAAAATGGCCCAACAGCGGAGAAAAATAAAGAAGAAGACGGAAGAATAATAATAGTGAACTCTTACAAGAACAATAGGGCCTTCGCCCATTCGGGCTCGGGCCCTAATAATAGTGAACTCTTACAAGAACAATAGGGCCTTCGCCCTATAGGGCTCGGGCCCTAATTAAAGCCGCAAGCGGCCTCGACGGGCCCTCGCGCCAGCGGCCAAGGGGGGCGGGGGCATGCGTCCCCGCGAAACACCTTCCACAGCTTCTTCGGCAAGAGACATTACCACAAGGTAGTGGTGTGAAGGAAAAGCATTATGGAATTATTTACCAAAAACCCGTGTTGGAGCAATTGCGTTGGCCAAAAACAGCGCCCCCCATGGACGAAAATTCCCACAATGTGGTATACATGACATGGGAGGTAGTAAGAGGGTGGCCGTGAAGTTTGACCAAATTTGAGGAAAGATTGGAATTTTTGCCCAAAAATAGCGCCCCCAGTGGCGAAATATCACAGAAATTGGGTAACATGTCAGAAACCCAATGAGTGATTTGCGTGTGAAGTATGAGCAGTTTTGAGCAATCAGAAGATTTGTTATGAATTTTTAAGCATGTAAAATTTTGCAGTGAAAATTGATTGACGTAAAACTTCTGAACGGTTTATGCTACGTGAAACGTATTTAGAAAGTTTTGTCAGCCATGTCCGTAGATCACGTGTATCAATTTTGGTGACATTCCTATGAACGGTCTAGGAGGAGTTGCGCCGTGTTCGTGGCCATGCATTTCGCACAAAAGTGAAATTACCTCACTTCCTGTTGGGCCTGGCTAATGCACTGGCATTACATTTTTGTCCGGCTTAGTGAGATACATATGCGTACCAAATGGCATGCCACTACTACAAACTACATGGCAACCAGGCACCTTAATGCGGGAGGCCAAAATCACAACGAGTTAGGGGGCGCTATAGAGGCCCTGAGGCCCGCCCGGATCTGGGCTTCTGGTTCTCAGTAGCGGTGGCAGTTGAAGAAAAAGGAGCCAAATTTCGTGCGTTGTCGACCATGGCAAGCGCCCCAATAAGGGTCTTGTAAAGAGTTTGCTTGGCAAGGTAGACAGATCAGAAGCTGCAATATGATTTTTGCCATAACCAGCACCCCCAGGGGCGCAAGTGCACAAAATTTGGGGTAGATGTCAGGTGAGCTATGAAGAGTTTGCGTATGAAGTTTGATGACAATTGAGTAAATAGAAGATGAGATATAGATTTTTGAAGAATAAATTTTTTGGTTTTTCCCATGTCAGTAGGTGGCGCTATGCTGTACATGAGCGATTATGAGTTGGAAAAATAAGTGTCTACAACAGCAACGTAGTATCACAAGGTAGTGGTGTGAAGGAAAAGCATTATGGAATTATTTACCAAAGACCCGTTTTGGAGCAATTGCGTCGGCCAACAACAGCGCCCCCCATGGACGAAAATTTCCAAAATGTGGTATACATGACATGGGAGGCAGTAAGAGGGTGGCCGTGAAGTTTGACCAAATTTGAGGAAGGATTGGAAATTTTGCCCCAAAATAGCGCCCCCAGTGGCGAAATATCAAAGAAATTGGGTAACATGTCAGAAGCCCAATGAGTGATTTGCGTGTGAATTATGAGCAGTTTTGAGCAATCAGAAGATTTATGAATTTTTAAGCATGTAAAATTTTGCATCGAAAATTGATTGACGTATAACTTCTGAACGGTTTATCCGATGTGAAACGTATTTAGTAACTTTTGTCAGCCATGTCTGTAGATGACGTCTATCAATTTTGGTGACATTCCTATGAACGATCTAGGAGGAGTTGCGCCGTCTTCGTGGCCATGCATTTCGCACAAAAGTGAAATTACCTCACTTCCTGTTGGGCGTGGCTAATGCATTGGCATTACATTTTTGTCCGGCTTAGTGAGATACATATGCGTACCAAATGGCATGCCACTACTACTAACTACATGGCAACCAGGCACCTTAATGCAGGAGACCAAAATCACAACGACTTAGGGGGCGCTATAGAGGCCCTGAGCCCCGGCCAAGTTTGGGCTTTTGGGTCTGAGTAGCGGTGGCAATTCTCGGAACTGGTGCCAAATTTCGTGCGTTTTCGCCCATGGCAAGTGCCACGAAAATGGCCCAACAGCGGAGAAAAATAAAGAAGACGGAAGAATAATTAAAGCCGCAAGCGGCCTCGACGGGCCCTCGCGCCAGCGGCCAAGGGGGGCGGGGGCATGCGTCCCCGTGAAATACCTTCCACAGCTTCTTTGGCAAGAGACATTACTCCCACAATGGTGACAAAGCACAGAATTGGACACAGAGTACACGGTGCGCTGAGATGTTGTCATGGACAGAACATTTTATGCCATGGCTTCCCAACCAAATTAATGTATTTACCTCATCAGTCACCAAGCTATAGCTACATAGGATTGTCTTCTGTTAGACATCTATTAGTCTGTATGTAAAGCTACAACACTTGCTCCCGACTGCCTACCCATTCCCCACAAGTCATGTGTGTTTAAGGCAACCAAAACAACATACTCCTGGTGCCTCATGATTGTAAACACCTCTACTGCAACTGCTACAGCGCAATGAGCGCCCCCAGTGGTGAAAGTTCACCAAATTTGGTAAACTTGTCAAGGGACCTATGAAGAGTTGTTTTGTAAAGTTTGATCAAGTTTGACCAATCAGAAGCCGAGATATAAATTGTTGCCTGAAAACAGCGCCCCCAGTGGCAAAAGTTGACAAAATTTGGCACATATGTCAGGTGACCTGTTAAGAGTGTGCGTATCAAGTTTGATCAAGATTGAGAAAATAGAAGATGAGATATTGATTTTTGAAGAATAAATTTTTTGGTTTCTCCCATGTCAGTAGGTGGCGCTATGCTGCACATGAGCGGTTATGAGTTGGAAAAATAAGTGTCTACAACAGCAACGTACTATCAGAAGGTAGTGGTGTGAAGGAGAAGCATTATGGAATTATTTACCAAAAACCTGTTTTGGAGCAATTGCGTTGGCCAAAAACAGCGCCCCCCATGGACGAAAATTCCCAAAATGAGGTGTACATGACATGGGAGGTAGTAAGAGGGTGGCCGTGAAGTTTGACCAAATTTGAGGAAAGATTGGATTTTTTGCCCAAAAATAGCGCCCCCAGTGGCGAAATATCACAGAAATTGGGTAACATGTCAGATGCCCAATGAGTGATTTGCGTGTGAAGTATGAGCAGTTTTGAGCAATTTGAAGATATGTTATGAATTTTTAAGCATGTAAAATTTTGCATTGAAAATTGATTGACGTATAACTTCTGAACGGTTTATTCTACGTGAAACGTATTTAGGAACTTTTGTCAGCCATGTCTGTAGATGATGTGTATCAATTTTGGTGACATTCCTATGAACGGTCTAGGAGGAGTTGCGCCGTTTTCGTGGCCATGCATTTCGCACAAAAGTGAAATTACCTCACTTCCTGTTGGGCGTGGCTAATGCATTGGCATTACATTTTTGTCCGGGTTAGTCAGATACATATGCATACCAAATGGCATGCCACTACTACAAACTACATGGCAACCAGGCACCTTAATGCGGGAGGCCAAAATCACAATGAGTTAGGGGGCGCTATACAGGCCCTGAGGCCCGCCTGGATCTGGGCTTCTGGTTCTCAGTAGCGGTGGGAGTCTAAGAAAAAGGATCCAAATTTCGTGCGATGTCGACCATGGCAAGCCCCCCAAAAAGGGTCTTGTAAAGAGTTTGCTTGCCAAGTTTGACAAATCAGAAGCTGCAATATCATTTCTGCCATAACCCGCACCCCCAGGGGCGAAAGTGCACAAAATTTGGCGTACATGTCAGGTGAGCTATGAAGAGTTTGCGTATGAAGTTTGATGACAATTGAGTAAATAGAAGATGAGATATAGATTTTTGAAGAATAAATTTTTTGGTTTTTCCCATGTCAGTAGGTGGCGCTATGCTGTACATGAGCGATTATGAGTTGGAAAAATAAGTGTCTACAACAGCAACGTACAATCACAAGGTAGTGGTGTGAAGGAAAAGCATTATGGAATTATTTACCAAAAACCCGTTTTGGAGCAATTGCGTGGGCCAAAAACAGCGCCCCCCATGGACGAAAATTCCCAAAATGTGGTATACATGACATGGGAGGTAGTAAGAGGGTGGCCGTGAAGTTTGACCAAATTTGAGGAAAGATGGGATTTTTTGCCCAAAAATAGCGCCCCCAGTGGCGAAACATCACAGAAATTGGGTCACATGTCAGAAGCCCAATGAGTGATTTGCGTGTGAAGTATGAGCAGTTTTGAGCAAGTAGAAGATTTGTTATGAATTTTTAAGCATGTAAAATTCTGCATTGAAAAATGATTGACATATAACTTCTGAACGGTTTATCCTACGTGAAACGTATTTAGTAACTTTTGTCAGCCATGTCTGTAGATGATGAGTATCAATTTTGGTGACGTTCCTATGAACGGTCTAGGAGGAGTTGCGCCGTCTTCGTGGCCATGCATTTTGCACAAAAGTGAAATTACCTCACTTCCTGTAGGGCGTGGCTAATGCATTGGCAATACATTTTTGTCCGGCCTGGTGAGATACATATGCGTACCAAAGGGCATGCCACTACTACAAACTACATGGCATCCAGGCACCTTAATGCGAGAGGCAAAAATCACTACATGTTAGGGGGCGCTATAGAGGCCCTGAGGCCTGCCTGGATCTGGGCTTCTGGTTCTCAGTAGCGGTGGCAGTCTAAGAAAAAGGAGCCAAATTTCGAGCATTGTCGACCATGGCAAGCGCCCCAATAAGGGTCTTGTAAAGAGTTGGCTTCCCAAGGTTGACAAATCAGAAGCTGCAATAGCATTTCTGCCATAACCAGCACCCCCAGGGGCGAAAGTGCACAAAATTTGGCATATATGTCAGGTGAGCTATGAAGAGCTTGCGTATGAAGTGTGATGAAAATTGAGTAAATAGAAGATGAGATATAGATTTTTGAAGAATAAATTTTTTGGTTTTTCCCATGTCAGTAGGTGGCGCTATGCTGTACATGAGCGATTATGAGTTGGAAAAATAAGTGTCTACAACAGCAACGTACTATCACAAGGTAGTGGTGTGAAGGAAAAGCATTATGGAATTATTAACCAAAAACCCATTTTGGAGAAATTGCGTCGGCTAAAAACAGCGCCCCCCATGGACGAAAATTCCCAAAATGTGGTGGACATGACATGGGAGGTAGTAAGAGGGTGGCCGTGAAGTTTGACCAAATTTGAGGAAAGATTGGATTTTTTGCCCAAAAATAGCGCCCCCAGTGGCGAAATATCACAGAAATTGGGTAACATGTCAGAAGCCCAATGAGTGATTTCCGTGTGAAGTATGAGCAGTTTTGAGCAATTAGAAGATTTGTTATGAATTTTTTAGCATGTAAAATTTTGAAGTGAAAATTGATTGACGTATAACTTCTGAACGGTTTATCACACGTGAAACGTATTTAGTAACTTTTGTCAGCCATGTCTGTAGATAATGTGTATCAATTTTGGTGACATTCCTATGAGCGGTCTAGGAGGAGTTGCGCCGTCTTCGTGGCCATGCATTTCGCACAAAAGTGAAATTACCTCACTTCCTGTTGGGCGTGGCTAATGCATTGGCATTACATTTTTGTCCGGCTTAGTGAGATACATATGCGTACCAAATGGCATGCCAGTACTACAAACAATATGGCAACCAGGCACCTTAATGCGGGAGGCCAAAATCACAACGACTTAGGGGGCGCTATAGAGGCCCTGAGCCCCGGCCAAGTTTGGGCTTTTGGTTCTGAGTAGCGGTGGCAATTCTCGGAACTGGTGCCAAATTTCGTGCGTTTTCGCCCATGGCAAGCGCCCCGAAAATGGCCCAACAGCGGAGAAAAATAAAGAAGAAGAAGAAGAAGAAGACGGAAGAATAAATAAAGCCGCAAGCGGCCTCGACGGGCCCTCGCGCCAGCGGCCAAGGGGGGCGGGGGCATGCGTCCCCGCGAAATACCTTCCACAGCTTCTTTGGCAAGAGACATTACTCCCACAATGGTGACAAAGCACAGAATTGGACACAGAGTACACGGTGCGCTGAGATGTTGTCATGGACAGAACATTTTATGCCATGGCTTCCCAACCAAATTAATGTATTTACCTCATCAGTCACCAAGCTATAGCTACATAGGATTGTCTTCTGTTAGACATCTATTAGTCTGTATGTAACGCTACAACACTTGCTCCCGACTGCCTACCCATTCCCCACAAGTCATGTGTGTTTAAGGCAACCAAAACAACATAGTCCTGGTGCCTCATGATTGTAAACACCTCTCCTGCAACTGCTACAGTACAATGAGCGCCCCCAGTGGTCCACAAGTCATGTGTGTTTAAGGCAACCAAAACAACATACTCCTGGTGCCTCATGATTGTAAACACCTCTCCTGCAACTGCTACAGCGCAATGAGCGCCCCCAGTGGTGAAAGTTCACCAAATTTGGTATTCATGTCAAGGGACCTATGAAGAGTTGTTTTGTAAAGTTTGATCAAGTTTGACCAATCAGAAGTCGAGATATAAATTGTTGCCTGAAAACAGCGCCCCCAGTGGCAAAAGTTCACAAAATTTGGCACATATGTCAGGTGACCTGTTAAGAGTGTGCGTATCAAGTTTGATCAAGATTGAGAAAATCGAAGATGAGATATTGATTTTTGAAGAATAAATTTTTTGGTTTCTCCCATGTCAGTAGGTGGCGCTATGCTACAACACTTGCTCCCGACTGCCTACCCATTCCCCACAAGTCATGTGTGTTTAAGGCAACCAAAACAACATACTCCTGGTGCCTCATGATTGTAAACACCTCTCCTGCAACTGCTACAGCGCAATGAGCACCCCCAGTGGTGAAAGTTCACCAAATTTGGTAAACATGTCAAGGGACCTATGAAGAGTTGTTATGTAAAGTTTGATCAAGTTTGACCAATCAAAAGCCGAGATATAAATTGTTGCCTGAAAACAGCGCCCCCAGTGGCAAAAGTTCACAAAATTTGGCACATATGTCAGGTGACCTGTTAAGAGTGTGTGTATCAAGTTTGATCAAGATTGAGAAAATAGAAGATGAGATATTGATTTTTGAAGAATAAATTTTTTGGTTTCTCCCATGTCAGTAGGTGGCGCTATGCTGCACATGAGCGATTATGAGTTGGAAAAATAAGTGTCTACAACAGCAACGTACTATCACAAGGTAGTGGTGTGAAGGAGAAGCATTATGGAATTATTTACCAAAAACATGTTTTGGAGCAATTGCGTTGGCCAAAAACAGCGCCCCCCATGGACGAAAATTCCCAAAATGAGGTGTACATGACATGGGAGTTAGTAAGAGGGTGGCCGTGAAGTTTGACCAAATTTGAGGAAAGATTGGATTTTTTGCCCAAAAATAGCGCCCCCAGTGGCGAAATACCACAGAAATTGGGTAACATGTCAGATGCCCAATGAGTGATTTGTGTGTGAAGTATGAGCAGTTTTGAGCAATTTGAAGATATGTTATGAATTTTTAAGCATGTAAAATTTTGCATTGAAAATTGATTGACGTATAACTTCTGAACGGTTTATTCTACGTGAAACGTATTTAGGACCTTTTGTCAGCCATGTCTGAAGATGATGTGTATCAATTTTGGTGACATTCCTATGAACAGTCAAGAGGAGTTGCGCCGTGTTCGTGGCCATGCATTTCGCACAAAAGTGAAATTACCTTACTTCCTGTTGGGCGTGGCTAATGAGTTGGAAAAATAAGTGTCTACAACAGCAACGTACTGTCACAAGGTAGTGGTGTGAAGGAGAAGCATTATGGAATTATTTACCAAAAACCTGTTTTGGAGCAATTGCGTTGGCCAAAAACAGCGCCCCCCATGGACGAAAATTCCCAAAATGAGGTGTACATGACATGGGAGGTAGTAAGAGGGTGGCCGTGAAGTTTGACCAAATTTGAGGAAAGATTGGATTTTTTGCCCAAAAATAGCGCCCCCAGTGGCGAAATATGACAGAAATTGGGTAACATGTCAGAAGCCCAATGAGTGATTTGCGTGTGAAGTATGAGCAGTTTTGAGCAATTTGAAGATATGTTATGAATTTTTAAGCATGTAAAATTTTGCATTGAAAATTGATTGACGTATAACTTCTGAACGGTTTATTCTACGTGAAACGTATTTAGGAACTTCTGTCAGCCGTGTCTGTAGATGATGTGTATCAATTTTGGTGACATTCCTATGAACGGTCTAGGAGGAGTTGCGCCGTGTTCGTGGCCATGCATCTCGCACAAAAGTGAAATTACCTCACTTCCTGTTGGGCGTGGCTAATGCATTGGCATTACATTTTTGTCCGGCTTAGTGAGATACATATGCCTACCAAATGGCATGCCACTACTACAAACTACATGGCAACCAGGCACCTTAATGCGGGAGGCCAAAATCACAACAAGTTAGGGGGCGCTATAGAGGCCCTGAGGCCCGCCTGGATCTGGGCTTTTGCTTCTCAGTAGCGGTGGCTGTCTAAGAAAAAGGAGCCAAATTTCGTGCGTTGTCGACCATGGCAAGCACCCCAATAAGGGTCTTGAAAAGAGTTTGCTTGCCAAGTTTGACAAATCAGAAGCTGCAATATCATTTCCGCCATAACCAGCACCCCCAGGGGCGAAAGTGCACAAGATTTGGCGTACATGTCAGGTGAGCTATGAAGAGTTTGCGTATGAAGTTTGATGACAATTGAGTAAATAGAAGATGAGATATAGATTTTTGAAGAATAAAGTTTTTGGTTTTTCCCATGTCAGAAGGTGGTGCTATGCTGTACATGAGCGATTATGAGTTGGAAAAATAAGTGTCTACAACAGGAACGCACTATCACAAGGTAGTGGTGTGAAGGAAAAGCATTATGGAATTATTTACCAAAAACCCGTTTTGGAGCAATTGCGTCGGCCAAAAACAGCGCCCCCCATGGACGAAAATTCCCAAAATGTGGTATACATGGCATGGGAGGTAGTAAGAGGGTGGCCGTGAAGTGTGACCAAATTTGAGGAAAGATTGGATTTTTTGCCCAAAAATAGCGCCCCCAGTGGCGAAATATCACGGAAATTGGGTAACATGTCAGAAGCCCAATGAGTGATTTGCGTGTGAAGTATGAGCAGTTTTGAGCAATTAGAAGATTTGTTATGAATTTTTTAGCATGTAAAATTTTGAAGTGAAAATTGATTGACGTATAACTTCTGAACGGTTTATCCTACGTGAAACGTATTTAGTAACTTTTGTCAGCCATGTGTGTAGATGATGTGTTTCAATTTTGGTGACATTCCCATGAACGGTCTAGGAGGAGTTGCGCCGTCTTCGTGGCCATGCATTTCGCACAAAAGTGAAATTACCTCACTTCCTGTTGGGCGTGGCTAATGCATTGGCATTACATTTTTGTCCGGCTTAGTGAGATACATATGCATACCAAATGGCATGCCACTACTACAAACTATATGGCAACCAGGCACCTTAATGCGGGAGGCCAAAATCACAATGACTTAGGGGGCGCTATAGAGGCCCTGAGCCCCGGCCAAGTTTGGGCTTTTGGTTCTGAGTAGCGGTGGCAATTCTCGGAACTGGCGCCAAATTTCGTGCGTTTTCGCCCATGGCAAGCGCCCCGAAAATGGCCCAACAGCGGAGAAAAATAAAGAAGAAGAAGAAGAAGAAGACGGAAGAATAATAATAGTGAACTCTTACAAGAACAATAGGGCCTTCGCCCTATAGGGCTCGGGCCCTAATAATAGTGAACTCTTACAAGAATAATAGGGCCTTCGCCCATAGGGCTCGGGCCCTAATTAAAGCCGCAAGCGGCCTCGACGGGCCCTCGCGCCAGCGGCCAAGGGGGGCGGGGGCATGCGTCCCCGCGAAATACCTTCCACAGCTTCTTCGGCAAGAGACATTTCCACAAGGTAGTGGAGTGAAGGAAAAGCATTATGGAATTATTTAACAAAAACCCGTGTTGGAGCAATTGCGTCGGCCAAAAACAGCGCCCCCCATGGACGAAAATTTCCAAAATGTGGTATACATGACATGGGAGGTAGTAAGAGGGTGGCCGTGAAGTTTGACCAAATTTGAGGAAAGATTGGATTTTTTGCCCAAAAATAGTGCCCCCAGTGGCGAAATATCACAGAAATTGGGTAACATGTCAGAAGCCCAATGAGTGATTTGCGTGTGAAGTATGAGCAGTTTTGAGCAATTAGAAGATTTGTTATGAATTTTTAAGCATGTAAAATTTTGCAGTGAAAATTGATTGATGTATAACTTCTGAACGGTTTATGCTACATGAAACGTATTTAGAAACTTTTGTCAGCCATGTCTGTAGATCATGTACATCAATTTTGGTGACATTCCTATGAACGGTCTAGGAGGAGTTGCACCGTGTTCGTGGCCATGCATTTCGCACAAAAGTGAAATTACCTCACTTCCTGTTGGGCGTGGCTAATGGATTGGCATTACATTTTTGTCCGGCTTAGTGAGATACATATGCGTACCAAATGGCATGCCACTACTACAAACTACATGGCAACCAGGCACCTTAATGCGGGAGGCCAAAATCACAACGAGTTAGGGGGCGCTATAGAGGCCCTGAGGCCCGCCTGGATCTGGGCTTCTGGTTGTCAGTAGCGGTGGCAGTCTAAGAAAAAGGAGCCAAATTTCGTGCGTTGTCGACCACGGCAAGCGCCCCAATAAGGGTCTTGTAAAGAGTTTGCTTGGCAAGTTTGACAGATCAGAAGCTGCAATATCAGTTTTGCCATAACCAGCACCCCCAGGGGCGAAAGTGCACAAAATTTGGTGTAGATGTCAGGTGAGATATGAAGAGTTTGCGTATGAAGTTTGATGACAATTGAGTAAATAGAAGATGAGATATAGATTTTTGAAGAATAAATTTTCTGGTTTTTCCCATGTCAGAAGGTGGCGCTATGCTGTACATGAGCGATTATGAGTTGGAAAAACAAGTGTCTACAACAGCAACATACTATCACAAGGTAGTGGTGTGAAGGAAAAGCATTATGGAATTATTTACCAAAAACCCGTTTAGGAGCAATTGCGTCGGCCAGAAACAGCGCCCCCCATGGACGAAAATTTCCAAAATGTGGTATACATGACATGGGAGGTAGTAAGAGGGTGGCCGTGAAGTTTGACCAAATTTGAGGGAAGATTGGAATTTTTGCCCAAAAATAGCGCCCCCAGTGGCGAAATATCACAGAAATTGGGTAACATGTCAGAAGCCCAATGAGTGATTTGCGTGTGAAGAATGAGCAGTTTTGAGCAATCAGAAGATTTATGAATTTTTAAGCATGTAAAATTTTGCATCGAAAATTGATTGACGTATAACTTCTGAAAGGTTATTCCTACGTGAAACGTATTTAGTAACTTTTGTCAGCCATGTCTGTAGATGATGTGTATCAATTTTGGTGACATTCCTATGAACGGTCTAGGAGGAGTTGCGCCGTCTTCGTGGCCATGCATTTCGCACAAAAGTGAAATTACCTCACTTCCTGTTGGGCGTGGCTAATGCATTGGCATTACATTTTTGACCGGCCTAGTGAGATACATATGTGTACCAAATGGCATGCCACTACTACAAACTACATGGCACCCAGGCACCGTAATGCGGGAGGCCAAAATCACAACGACTTAGGGGGCGCTATAGAGGCCCGGAGCCCCGGCCAAGTTTGGGCTTCTGGTTCTGAGTAGCGGTGGCAATTCTCGGAACTGGTGCCAAATTTCGTGCGTTTTCGCCCATGGCAAGTGCCCCGAAAATGGCCCAACAGCGGAGAAAAATAAAGAAGAAGAAGAAGACGGAAGAAGAAGAAGAAGAAGAAGAAGACGGAAGAATAATAATAATAGTGAACTCTTACAAGAACAATAGGGCCTTCGCCCATAGGGCTCGGGCCCTAATAATTAAAGCCGCAAGCGGCCTCGACGGGCCCTCGCGCCAGCGGCCAAGGGGGGCGGGGGCATGCGTCCCCGCGAAATACCTTCCACAGCTTCTTCGGCAAGAGACATTAGTCCCACAATGGCGACAAACCACAGAAATGGACAAATGGCAACAATAGGGTCTCGCAGTGAACGGTGCTCGGGGGGCGCTATAGAGGCCCTGAGGCCGGCCTGGATCTGGGCTTCTGGTTCTCAGTAGCGGTGGCAGTCTAAGAAAAAGGAGCCAAATTTCGTGCGTTGTCGACCATGGCAAGCGCCCCAATAAGGGTCTTGTAAAGAGTTTGCTTGCCAAGTTTGACAAATCAGAAGCTGCAATATCATTTTTGCCATAACCAGCACCCCCAGGGGTGAAAGTGCACAAAATTTGGCGTATATGTCAGGTGAGCTATGAAGAGTTTGCGTATGAAGTTTGATGACAATTGAGTAAATAGAAGATGAGATATAGATTTTTGAAGAATAAATTTTTTGGTTTTTCCCATGTCAGTAGGTGGCGCTATGCTGTACATGAGCGATTATGAGTTGGAAAAATAAGTGTCTACAACAGCAACGTACTTTCACAAGGTAGTGGTGTGAAGGAAAAGCATAATGGAATTATTTACCAAAAACCCGTTTTGGAGCAATTGCGTCGGCCAAAAACAGCGGCCCCCATGGACAAAAATTCCCAAAATGTGGTATACATGACATGGGCGGTAGGAAGAGGGTGGCCGTGAAGTTTGACCAAATTTGAGGAAAGATTGGATTTTTTGCCCAAAAATAGCGCCCCCAGTGGCGAATGTGCACAAAATTTGGCGTATATGTCAGGTGAGCTATGAGGAGTTTGCGTATGAAGTTTGATGACAATTGAGTAAATAGAAGATGAGATATAGATTTTTGAAGAATAAATTTTTTGGTTTTTCCCATGTCAGTAGGTGGCGCTATGCTGTACATGAGCGACGATGAGTTGGAAAAATAAGTGTCTACAACAGCAACGTACTATCACAAGTTAGTGGAGTGAAGGAAAAGCATTATGGAGTTATTTACCAAAAACCCGTTTTGGAGCAATTGCGTTGGCCAAAAACAGCGCCCCCCCATGGACGAAAATTTCCAAAACGTGGTATACATGACATGGGAGGTAGTAAGAGGGTGGCCGTGAAGTTTGACCAAATTTGAGGAAAGATTGGAATTTTTGCCCAAAAATAGCGCCCCCAGTGGCGAAATATCACAGAAATTGGGTAACATGTCAGAAGCCCAATGAGTGATTTGCATGTGAAGTATGAGCAGTTTTGAGCAATCAGAAGATTTGTTATGAATTTTTAAGCATGTAAAATTTTGCATCGAAAATTGATTGACGTATAACTTCTGAACGGTTTATCCTACGTGAAACGTATTTAGTAACTTTTGTCAGCCATGTCTGTAGATGATGTGTGTCAATTTTGGTGACATTCCTATGAACAGTCTAGGAGGAGTTGCGCCGTCTTCGTGGCCATGCATTTCGCACAAAAGTGAAATTACCTCACTTCCTGTTGGGCGTGGCTAATGCATTGGCATTACATTTTTGTCCGGCTTAGTGAGATACATATGCGTACCAAATGGCATGCCACTACTACAAAGTACATGGCACCCAGGCACCTTAATGCGGGAGGCCAAAATCACAACGACTTAGGGGGCGATATAGAGGCCCGGAGCCCCGGCCAAGTTTGGGCTTCTGGTTCTGAGTAGCGGTGGCAATTCTCGGAACTGGTGCCAAATTTCGTGCGTTTTCGCCCATGGCAAGCGCCCCGAAAATGGCCCAACAGCGGAGAAAAATAAAGAAGAAGAAGAAGACGGAAGAAGAAGAAGAAGAAGAAGACGGAAGAAGAATAATAATAGTGAACTCTTACAAGAACAATAGGGCCTTCGCCCATAGGGCTCGGGCCCTAATTAAAGCCGCAAGCGGCCTCGACGGGCCCTCGCGCCAGCGGCCAAGGGGGGCGGGGGCATGCGACCCCGCGAAAAACCTTCCACAGCTTCTTCGGCAAGAGACATTACACCCACAATGGCGACAAAGCACAGAATTGGACACATGGCAACAATAGGGTCTCGCACTGTACGGTGCTCGGGGCCCAGTAATAATGGTTCTCAGTAGCGGTGGCAGTCCAAGAAAAAGGGGCAAAATTTCGAGCGTAGTTAACCATGGCAAGCGCCCCAATAAGGGTCTTGTAAAGAGTGCGCTTGCCAAGCTTGACAAATCAGAAGCTGCAATATCAATTCAGCCATAAACAGCACCCCCAGGGGCGAAAGTGCACAAAATTTGGCGTAAATGTCAGGTGAGCTACGAAGAGTGTGTGTATGAAGTTTGATGACAATTGAGTAAATAGAAGATGAGATATAGATTATTGAAGAATAAATTTTTTGGTTTTTCCCATGTCAGAAGGTGGCGCTATGCTGTACATGAGCGATTATGAGAAGGAAAAATAAGTGTCTACAACAGCAACGTACTATCGCAAGGTAGTGGTGTGAAGGAAAAGCATTATGGAATTATTTACCAAAAACCCGTTTTGGAGCAATTGCGTCGGCCAAAAACAGCCCCCCCATGGACGAAAATTCCCAAAATGTGGTATACATGACATGGGAGGTAGTAAGAGGGTGGCCGTGAAGTTTGACCAAATTAGAGGAAAGATTGGATTTTTTTGCCCAAAAATAGCGCCCCCAGTGGCGAAATATCACAGAAATTGGGTACCATGTCAGAAGCCCAATGAGTGATTTACGTGTGAAGTATGAGCAGTTTTGAGCAATTAGAAGATTTGTTATGAATTTTTAAGCATGTAAAATTTTGCATTGAAAATTGATTGACGTATAACTTCTGAACGGTTTACGCTACGTGAAACGTATTTTGTAACTTTTGTCAGCCATGTCTGTAGATGATGTGTATCAATTTTGGTGACATTCCTATGAACGGTCTAGGAGGAGTTGCGCCGTCTTTGTGGCCATGCATTTCGCACAAAAGTGAAATTACCTCACTTCCTGTTGGGCGTGGCTAATGCATTGGCATTACATTTTTGTCCGGCTTAGTGAGATACATATGTGTACCAAATGGCATGCCACTAGTACAAACTACATGGCAACCAGGCACCTTAATGCGGGAGGCCAAAATCACAACGAGTTAGGGGGCGGTATAGAGGCCCTGAGGCCCGCCTGGATCTGGGCTTCTGGTTCTCAGTAGCGGTGGCAGTCTAAGAAAAAGGAGCCAAATTACGTGCGTTGTCGACCATGGCAAGCGCCCCAATAAGGGTCCTGTAAAGAGTTTGCTTGCCAAGTTTGACAAATCAGAAGCTGCAATATCATTTTTGCCATAACCAGCACCCCCAGTGGCGAAAGTGCACAAAATTTGGCGGATATGTCAGGTGAGCTATGAAGAGTTTGCGTATGAAGTTTGATGACAATTGAGTAAATAGAAGATGAGATATAGATTTTTGAAGAAAAAATTTTTTGGTTTTTCCCATGTCAGTAGGTGGCGCTATGCTGTACATGAGCTATGATGAGTTGGAAAAATAAGTGTCTACAACAGCAACGTACTATCACAAGGTAGTGGCGTGAAGGAAAAGCATTATGGAATAATTTACCAAAAACCCGTTTTGGAGCAATTGCGTCGGCCAAAAACAGCGCCCCCCATGGACGAAAATTTCCAAAACGTGGTATACATGACATGGGAGGTAGTAAGAGGGTGGCCGTGAAGTTTGACCAAATTTGAGGAAAGATTGGATTTTTTGCCCCAAAATAGCGCCCCCAGTGGCGAAAGTGCACAAAGTGTGGCGTATATGTCAGGTGAGCTATGAAGAGTTTGCGTATGAAGTTTGATGACAATTGAGTAAATAGAAGATGAGATATAGATTTTTGAAGAATAAATTTTTTGGTTTTTCCCATGTCAGTAGGTGGCGCTATGCTGTACATGAGCGATGATGAGTTGGAAAAATAAGTGTCTACAACAGCAACGCACTATCACAAGGTAGTAGTGTGAAGGAAAAGCATTATGGAATTATTTACCAAAAACCCGTTTTGGAGCAATTGCGTCGGCCAAAAACAGCGCCCCCCATGGACGAAAATTCCCAAAATGTGGTATACATGACATGGGAGGTAGTAAGAGGGTGGCCGTGAAGTTTGACCAAATTTGAGGAAAGATTGGAATTTTTGCCCAAAAATAGCGCCCCCAGTGGCGAAATATCACAGATATTGGGTAACATGTCAGAAGCCCAATGACTGATTTGCGTGTGAAGTATGAGCAGTTTTGAGCAATAAGAAGATTTGTTATGAATTTTTAAGCATGTAAAATTTTGCATCGAAAATTGATTGACGTATAACTTCTGAACGGTTTATGCTATGTGAAACGTATTTAGTAACTTTTGTCAGCCATGTCTGTAGAAGATGTGTATCAAGTTTGGTGACATTCCTATGAACGGTCTAGGAGGAGTTGCGCCGTCTTCGTGGCCATGCATTTCGCACAAAAGTGAAATTACCTCACTTCCTGTTGGGCGTGGCTAATGCATTGGCATTACATTTTTGTCCGGCTTAGTGCGATACATATGCCTACCAAATGGCATGCCACTACTACAAACTACATGGCAACCAGGCACCTTAATGCGGGAGACCAAAATCACAACGACTTAGGGGGCGCTATAGAGGCCCTGAGCCCCGGCCAAGTTTGGGCTTTTGGTTCTGAGTAGCGGTGGCAATTCTCGGAACTGGTGCCAAATTTCGTGCGTTTTCGCCCATGGCAAGCGCCCCGAAAATGGCCCAACAGCGGAGAAAAATAAAGAAGAAGAAGAAGAAGAAGACGGATTAATAATAATAGTGAACTCTTACAAGAACAATAGGGCCTTCGCCCTATAGGGCTCGGGCCCTAATAATAGTGAACTCTTACAAGAACAATAGGGCCTTCGCCCTATAGGGCTCGGGCCCTAATTAAAGCCGCAAGCGGCCTCGACGGGCCCTCGCGCCAGCGGCCAAGGGGGGCGGGGGCATGCGTCCCCGCGAAATACCTTCCACAGCTTCTGCGGCAAGAGACACTACTCCCACAATGGCGGCAAGCGCCGCAATAAGGGTCTTGGAAAGAGTTTGCTTGCCAAGTTTGACAAATCAGAAGCTGCAATATCATTTTTGCCATAACCAGCACCCCCAGGGGCGAAAGTGCACAAAATTTGGCATACATGTCAGGTGAGCTATGAAGAGTTTGCGTATGAAGTTTGATGACAATTGAGTAAATAAAAGATGAGATATAGATTTTTGAAGAATAAATTTTTTGGTTTTTCCCATGTCAGTAGGTGGCGCTATGCTGTACATGAGCGAATATGAGATGGAGAAATAAGTGTCTACAACAGCAACGTACAATCACAAGGTAGTGGTGTGAAGGAAAAGCATTATGGAATTATTTACCAAAAACCCGTTTTGGAGAAATTGCGTCGGCCAAAAACAGCGCCCCCCCATGGACGAAAATTCCCAAAATGTGGTATACATGACATGGGAGGTAGTAAGAGGGTGGCCGTGAAGTTTGACCAAATTTGAGGAAAGATTGGATTTTTTGCCCAAAAATAGTGCCCCCAGTGGCGAAACATCACAGAAATTGGGTAACATGTCAGAAGCCCAATGAGTGATTTGCGTGTGAAGTATGAGCAGTTTTGAGCAATTAGAAGATTTGTTATGAATTTTTAAGCATGTAAAATTCTGCATAGAAAATTGATTGACGTATAACTTCTGAACGGTTGACCCTACGTGAAACGTATTTAGCAACTTTTGTCAGCCATGTCTGGAGATGATGTGTATCAATTGTGGTGACGCTCCTATGAACGGTCTAGGAGGAGTTGCGCCGTCTTCGTGGCCATGCATTTCGCACAAAAGTGAAATTACCTCACTTCCTGTTGAGCGTGGCTAATGCATTGGCATTACATTTTTTGTCCGGCTTAGTGAGATACATATGCGTACCAAAGGGCATGCCACTACTACAAACTACATGGCAACCAGGCACCTTAATGCGAGAGGCAAAAATCACAACACGTTAGGGGGCGCTAAAGAGGCCCCGAGGCCCGCCTGGATCTGGGCTTCTGGTTCTCAGTAGCGGTGGCAGTCCAAGCGAAAGGGGCAAAATTTCGAGCGTTGTCGACCATGGCAAGCGCCCCAATAAGGGTCTTGTAAAGAGTTTGCTTGCCAAGTTTGACAAATCAGAAGCCGCAATATCATTTTTGCCATAACCAGCACCCCCAGTGGCGAAAGTGCACAAAATTTGGCGTATATGTCAGGTGAGCAATGAAGAGTTTGCGTATGAAGTTTGATGACAATTGAGTAAATAGAAGATGAGACATAGATTTTTGAAGAATAAATTTTCTGGTTTTTCCCATGTCAGTAGGTGGCGCTATGCTGTACATGAGCGATTATGAGAGGGAAAAATAAGTGGCCACAACAGCAACGTACTATCACAAGGTAGTGGTGTGAAGGAAAAGCATTCTGGAATTATTTACCAAAAACCCGTTTTGGAGAAATTGCGTCGGCCAAGAACAGCGCCCCCCATGGACGAAAATTCCCAAAATGTGGTATACATGACATGGGAGGTAGAAAGAGGGTGGCCATGAAGTTTGACCAAATTTGAGGAAAGATTGGAATTTTTGCCCAAAAATAGCGCCCCCAGTGGCGAAATAGCACAGAAATTGGGTCACATGTCAGAAGCCCAATGAGTGATTTGCGTGTGAAGTATGAGCAGTTTTGAGCAATCAGAAGATTTGTTATGAATTTTTAAGCATGTAAAATTTTGCATCGAAAATTGATTGACGTATAACTTCTGAACGCTGTATCCTACATGAAATGTATTTAGTAACTTTTGTCAGCCATGTCTGTAGATGATGTGTATCAATTTTGGTGACATTCCTATGAACGGTCTAGGAGGAGTTGCGCCGTCTTCGTGGCCATGCATTTCGCACAAAAGTGAAATTACCTCACTTCCTGTTGGGCGTGGCTAATGCATTGGCATTACATTTTTGTCCGGCTTAGTGAGAGACATAAGCGTACCAAATGGCATGCCACTACTACAAACTACAAGGCACCCAGGCACCTTAATGCGGGAGGCCAAAATCACAACGACTTAGGGGGCGCTATAGAGGCCCTGAGCCCCGGCCAAGTTTGGGCTTCTGGTTCTGAGTAGCGGTGGCAATTCTCGGAACTGGCGCCAAATTTCGTGCGTTTTCGCCCATGGCAAGTGCCCCGAAAATGGCCCAACAGCGGAGAAAAATAAAGAAGAAGAAGAAGACGGAAGAAGAAGAAGACGGAAGAATAATAATAATAGTGAACTCTTACAAGAACAATAGGGCCTTCGCCCATAGGGCTCGGGCCCTAATAATAGTGAACTCTTACAAGAACAATAGGGCCTTCGCCCATAGGGCTCGGGCCCTAATAATAGTGAACTCTTACAAGAACAATAGGGCCTTCGCCCATAGGGCTCGGGCCCTAATAATAGTGAACTCTTACAAGAACAATAGGGCCTTCGCCCATAGGGCTCGGGCCCTAATAATAGTGAACTCTTACAAGAACAATAGGGCCTTCGCCCATAGGGCTCGGGCCCTAATAAGATATGGGGAAGAGAGGAAGGGGGAGAGAGGGGGGAAGGAGGGAAAGGGAAAAAAAAGGGGGCGGTGGCAGGAGAGATATTGCACTTTATACTGCACATTATATTGCACATTGTCCGGTATTGCTTATTGTTAGGGTAAGCTACTGCTCCTTCCCGTCCTCTGTCCTCCTGTTACCCCTCCTCCCCCCCAGAGAGGAGTTGTACAGTCTGATGGCATGAGGGACAAAGGAGTTTTTGACTCTGTTCGTCCTGCACTTTGGAAGGAGCATTCTGTCACTGAACAGGCTCCTCTGGTTGCTGATGACGGTGTGCAGAGGGTGACTGGCATCGTCCATGATGTTCAACAGTTTGTCCATAGACCTCTTCTCTGCCACCGTCACCAGAGAGTACAGCTTCATGCCGACCACAGAGCTGGCCCACCTGATCAGTTTGTCCAGCCTGGATGTGTCCTTCTGGGATGTGCTGCCCCCCCCCAGCACACCATGGTGTAAAACAGGACACTGGCGACCACAGACTAATAGAACATCCACAGGAGTTTCCTGCAGACGTTAAAGGACCGCAGCCTCCTGAGGAAGTATAGCCTGCTCTGACCCTGTATAAGTGATTGGTGTTGCAAGTCCAGTCCAGCTTGCTGTCCAGCCACAGCCCGAGGTACTTGTAGGAATCCACAGCCTCCACCTCGACTCCCTCGATCAGAACTGGTCGTGACCGTGGTCTGGACCTCCCAAAGTCAATGACCAGCTCCTTGGTCTTCGAGGTGTTGAGCTGCAGATGGTTCCTGTTGCACCACACAGCAAAGTCCCTCACCAGGCTCCTATACTCCTCCTCTCTGTCATCACTGATACACCCAATGATGGCTGTGTCATCGGCAAACTTCTGAATGTGACACAGCTCTGAGTTGTAGCAGAAGTCCGTGGCATACAGGGTGAAGAGAAGAGGGGCCAGCACCATGCCCTGGGGTGCTCCGGTGCTGCTAATCACAGTGTTAGACGTGATGTCCTTCAGCCTGACATACTGCGGCCTGTTAGTGAGGTAGCTGGAGATCCAGGTGACCAGGCAGGGGTCCACTTGCATCCTGTTCAGTTTGTCCTGAAGCAACAGGGGCTGGATGGTGTTGAAGGCACTCGAAAAGTCCAAGAAGAGGATCCTCACTGTGCCATTTCCCTTATCCAGATGCGAGTGGGCTCGGTGTAGCAGGTAGAGGATGGCATCTTCCACACCAACACCTGCCCGGTACACAAACTCCAGACAGTCCTGGGCATGTTGTACCTGGGGTCTGAAGAGGCTGAGGAAGAGCCGCTCCAACGTCTTCATCAGATGTGAAGTGAGTGCCACCAGTCGGAAGTCGTTCAGCTCGCTGGGCCGATTCTTTTTGGGAACTGGAACGATACATGATGTCTTCCAGAGGGTTGGCACTCTCCCCAGCTGCAGGCTAAGGTTGAAGATGCGTTGGAGTGGTTCACCCAGTTCAACAGCACAGGTCTTCAGCAGTCGGGGACACACCTTGTCTGGGCCTGCTGCTTTCCTGGGGTGAAGCTTCCTCAGTTGACCTCTGACCTGGTCTGCAGTAATGCATGGAGGAGTCTGTGTTGAGGTGGGGGAGGAGGGGGCTGCTGTGATGACTGGGGGGAGGTGTGTTGAGGGATGAAGGAGAGATGGCTGCAGTGAGGGAGAGGGTGGGGGGGACGTGGGCTGGTTGAACCGACTGAAGAAGTCATTCAACTCATTTGCCCTCTCCACTGTCCCCTCAACGACTCTGGTCTTTGTATTGTGGCTTGTGATGGTTTTCACACTTTCCCAGACCTCCCTCATGCTGTTTTCCTTCAGCTTCTGCTCCACCTTTCTCCTGTAGCTGTCCTTAGCTTCCCTCATGCAGCATTTTACCTCCTGCTGTGCTGCTTTCATCACCTCCCTATCCCTGCTCCTGAAGGTGGCCTTCTTCCTGTTGAGGATAGCTTTGCCTTCCTGTGTTACCCATGGCTTATTAGGGTAACACCGTACAGTCTTAGCGGGGGAGACCACGTCTGCACAGAAGTTAAGGTAATCCGTCAGACATTGTGTCAGCCCCTCTGTGTCCTCACAGTGTGGGCTAAGCAGCACATAGCAGTCCCTGAGGGCATCTTCCATTTCAGGGGACCACCTCCTGATGGAGCTAGTTCTTGCAGGCTGCCTTTGAACCAGGGGGATGTACTTCAGCTGTAGACGAACCAGGTTGTGGTCAGACTTCCCTAGTGGGGGGAGGGGTGTGGCTCTGTGTGCATCCCTCACATTAGCATACAGCAAGTCAATTGTCCTGTTGTTCCTTGTTGGACAATCCACAGCCTGGTAAAAAGCAGCCAAAGTAGAGTCCAAAAGTAGCGTGATTAAGGTCCCCAGAAATGATCATAAATGCCTCAGGGTGCTGTGTCTGCAGCCTTGCTGTGACAGGGTGAATCCTCTCACATGCAGCGGCTGCATCTGCCTTTGGAGGGATGTAAACACAGATGGTGATCACGTGACTGAACTCCCTTGGCAGATAATATGGCCGCAGGCTAATGGCTAGCAGCTCCAAGGCCGGGCAACATAAAACTGTCTTTACTGAGATATGGCCCGGGTTACACCAACGGTTGTTAACATAAATGATGAGTCCCCCACCTTTGCTTTTCCCGCATGTGTTAGTGTCCCTGTCGGCTCTCACAGCAGTGAATCCCCGCAGGTCCATGTTAGCACCGGGTACGAGATGTGTTAGTCATGTCTCCGTAAAGATAAATAAGCTGCTCTCCTGGTAAATCCGCTGGTTGTTCAGAGCAGATAGCTCGTTGACTTTATTCAGCAGTGAGTTCACTTTCCCCATCATAACGGAGGGAATGGATGGTTTGTAGTGCCGCTGGTTGTCTGCTAGCCTAGCCTTTAGCTTAGCTCCAGCTTTGCAGCCCCTGGGTTTCCTCCTCAGCTCAGCCGGGATGGGGTGTCGTATCCCGGCTTGTCCCATTGTTTTCAGGGCCAGCAGCTCCTCTCTCGAATAAGTGAGAAAACTGGCTCCTGGTTGCATGTTAAAGTTAAAAATATCCATGTTATAGAAGTAAAACACTGTCTTCGTAAGAAGAGCAGAAAGTAAAAAAAGGTGGAAAAGAGGTTTAAAGAGCTAAAAACTACAGAGCTACTGGAGAGGCAGCCGTCTCACACAGTGCCCATGTCACTGTTTAGGGAACATTAATAGAACAGATTAGGCAAATAAAGGTTTTGTCCATTTCCGATTACACAAGATTTAATTTAATTAGGCATTAGGTTACAATACGAGATTTATTGTCCTGTTTTTTCAGTCCATATTATTAAATAAACATTTCTTTCTTCACCGAAAGCTTGGCTAGATTTTCAGTTGTTATTATTATAATTTAAGTACTACTTACAATGATATAATTTAAACACCAATTAAAATAAGATTACCACTTTTGATGGGTAGTGTATAATCTATATCTCCATTATCTGTAGCTGCTTATCCTGTTCCACAGGGTCACAGGCAAGCTGGAGCCTATCCCAGCTGACTGCGGGCGAGAGGCGGGGTACACCCTGGACAAGTCGCCAGGTCATCACAGGGCTGATACATACACAGACAACCATTCACTTTCACACCTACGGTCAATTTAGAGTCACCAGTTAACCTAACCTGCATGTCTTTGGATTGTGAGGGAAACCGAAGCACCTGGAGGAAACCCACGCAGACACGGGGAGAACATGCAAACTTCACACAGAAAGGACCCCGTCGGCCGCTGAGCTCAAACCAAGAACCTACTTGCTGTGAGGCGACAGTGCTAACCACTACACCACAGTGCCACCCTATATTTTATATATAACCACACACGTGTGTGTGTGTGTGTGTGTGTGTGTGTGTGTGTGTGTGTGTGTGTGTGTGTCCGTCTCAAAAACTGGTCTCTCATTTGGGACATTATGGTCAAAAAATAAATGTTCTAATTTTTTTTTTTTTTTTTTTTTGTATTTACCTAACACTCAATGTTTCTTTTGTCATGTTTAATAAGAATAAAGATAGTATCTTGCTTTACCTGGCCTCCACTGTGGAAAATATTTTTGATTACAATTCAAAAGCTTTGGTAAAATTGATTTACGTACAAAAAACTACATCATGAAAAATTAAAGCCCCTCCTTCACAGATGAGTGAAAATATTGAATAAATTTCCTGTTTTTGATTGCTTGGGTTAAAAATGCCAAGTTATGATGACTGAATTGATTATTCACTTAAATATGAATAATATGATACGTTTTGGGTATTTGATATGGCGAAATAGGACACAATGGAAAAATTAATAACACACCGGAAAGATGAGAATAACGGTGGTGGTAAAAGAACAGCGACTGTAGCGGCTGAAGGTCGCGTGAGTCTCTGCTGCAGCACGCGAGTATTGAGACATCACTACCGCACCGGACGGAGTGCAAGGCGGGGCAAAATGACTGGCCATAGATTCTATCAAAAGTTTGATCTAAATTGACCATGGTTGCAAAATATTGGCCAAAAATACACAAACACTACGAAATATGAAAGTAAGATGAAAAAGAAATATTCTATTGCCTTATACTGCAAGACAAACAAAATAAAACTGTCAAAACTCACCTTTTCAGTGATAACGTCTGAACAGATCACTCGTGTAACAGAAAGGCCGCAAATGGAAGAACGATCAGCTTCTAACTGTTCGAGTGGAAAATTCCATTCTACACATGCAAATTGCTAATGCATGTCAAGTTTATTTGTACAGCGCTTTTAACAATAAACATTGTCGCAAAGCAGCTTTACAGAATTTGAACGACTTAAAACATGAGCTAATTTTATCCCTAATCTATCCCCAATGAGCAAGCCTGTGGCGACGGTGGCAAGGAAAAACTCCCTCAGACGACATGAGGAAGAAACCTCGAGAGGAACCAGACTCAAAAGGGAACCCATCCTCATTTGGGCAACAACAGACAGCCTGACTATAATATTAACAGTTTTAACAGGTATAACCCTCAACTGTCCTCATGGGGCCGTCCTTCACAGGAGTGGGGCGATAAAACTCCGACCAGACACAGGGCACCAGGATGGATCAAGCAGGTCCGAGGGGCAGAAGAGGCCAGCATCTCAATCCCAGGATCAACATGTAACTCAGAGGGACAGATGGGGGGGGGGAGAGAGAGAGAAAGAAAACACGTTGTTAGGTATGCCCTAAATATGACAAGTATTAAATCTGTGTGGTAGGCTCGCAGAGACGAGAGTCTTTACATCAGGCATGACGCACAATGGCATGTTAATATGGTAAAAAATATATCATGACCTGCTCTGGCTGGATGCTTGATTGGGTGATGGGAGCACACTCCTCAGCAATGATGAGATGCAGATGGGACCCTTAGGCCTGGCCAAGACAATTCAGTTACATTTCACCGGGTCTGGGACATGCGACAGAATGTCTGACGGCCGATTCCCTGCAGGCTACGATAGCCAGTCGAGGTCCCCACCGTCTCCACCAAAAGATTTCCTGTTGACTCCATGTAACTCAGAGGGACAGATTTGGGGTGGGGGGGGGGGAGAGAAAGAAAACACAGGTGGTTAGGTATGCCCAATGTCACCTGAATAAGTAGGAACAGTATACATATTGCACCGAGTACAAGCAGGGACTCCGGCAACTAACTATGACAGCATAACTAAAAGGAGAGAGCCAGAAGGTAACACAGGCATGAGGGAGCCCCGGGACATAAAGCAGCCAGCCACTGCACCGTCAACAAACTCGAGTGAGCAAGCGAGTGGGGACTGACAGCATCCATACATCCCAGTTTACCAAAACACTATGTCTGAGGACCCTCCAGATCTACTCCTTTACCTCATAAACACCATTAACAAAAGGCTTGACTAAACAGATATGTTTTCAGCCTAGACTTAAATGCTGAGACTGTGTCTGATTCCCGAACATTACTTGGAAGGCTGTTCCATAACAGTGGGGCTTTGTAAGAAAAGGCTCTGCCCCCTGATGTAGCCTTCACTATACGAGGTACCAGCAGATAGCCTGCACCTTTTGATCTAAGTAGGCGTGGCGGGTCATAGAGGAGCAGAAGTTCACTCAGGTACTGTGGTGCGAGACCATTTAGTGCTTTAAAGGTCAATAGTAGTATTTTATAATCAATACGAAATTTGATTGGGAGCCAATGCAGTGTGGATAAGACAGGCGTGATGTGGTCATATTTTCTAGTTCTAGTAAGGACTCTTGCTGCGGCATTTTGAACTAACTGGAGCTTGTTTATGCACTTATTGGAACATCCAGACAGTAAGGCATTACAATAATCCAACCTGGAGGTAACGAAAGCATGGACTAGTTTTTCTGCATCATGCAATGACATTAAATTTCTTATCTTTGCAGTATTTCTGAGATGAAAGAAAGCTATCCGGGTGATGTTATCAATGTGAGTTTCGAATGAAAGACTGGGGTCAATAATCACTCCGAGGTCTTTTACTGCTGCACGTGAAGAAACAGAAAGGCCATCCAGAGTTACTGTGTAATCAGAAAACTTACTTCTAGCTGTATGTGGTCCTAGCACAAGTACTTCAGTCTTGTCAGAGTTAAGCAGAAGGAAATTTATAAGCATCCAGTGTCTAATGTCCTTAACACATTCCTCAATTCTATTAAGCTGGTGTCTCTCATCAGGTTTTGCAGAGACATACAACTGTGTGTCATCAGCATAACAGTGGAAACTAATACAATGTTTACGAATAATATCGCCCAGAGGTAACATATATAGAGAAAAAAGCAGTGGACCCAAGACAGAACCTTGTGGAACACCAAACTTTACCTCGGTACGTCTAGAAATATCACCATTTATATCGACATACTGATAACGATCAGTTAGATAAGACGTGAGCCAGGAGAGGGCCATTCCCTTAACTCCCACAACATTTTCTAGTCTATCCAGAAGAATGGAATGATCAATGGTATCAAATGCTGCACTAAGGTCAAGCAACACAAGTAGCGAGACACAGCCCTGATCAGACGCCAACAGTAGGTCGTTTACTACTTTAACCAGTGCTGTCTCTGTGCTATGATGAGGTCTAAATCCTGACTGATACATTTCATGGATGTTATTCCTATGTTAATATGAGCATAACTGCTGTGCCACAGCTTTTTCAAGGATCTTGGAGATAAAGGGGAGGTTTGATATTGGCCGATAATTGGACAGCTGACAGGGATCAAGGTCAGGTTTTTTAATCAGGGGTTTGATAACTGCTAGTTTAAAGGATTTGGGTACATAGCCAATCATAAGAGAAGAATTTATTATTTTTAGAAGCGGTTCAATTACTCCAGGCATTATCTGTTTGAATAGATGTGTCGGTAAGGGATCTAGTATGCAAGTTGAGGCTTTTGATGTAGAGATTAATGAAAGTAATTCAGTTTCTTTTAGGGGAGTAAAACATTCTAACTGATGAGCTGATATATTGTTAACTACAAGGTCACTTTCATTGTCTAACCTTAAATTAGTAGTTTGAATTTTTTGTCGGATATTCTCAATTTTGTCATTAAAAAAATTCATGAAGTCGTTGCTACTACATACTGCAGGTGTGCATGTGTTGATAGTGGACTTATTCCTGGTTAATTTTGCTACAGTATTAAATAGGAATCTAGGATTATTTTTGTTATCTTCTATTAGGGAGGAGAGATATGTTGATCTCGCAGCACTAAGAGCTTTTTTATACTTCAGGAAGCTCTCCTTCCACGCCAATTTGAACACTACCAATTTTGTTTGACGCCATTTACGTTCCAATTTTCGAGTGGTCTGTTTTAATGTGCGAGTGTCATCATTATACCAGGGTGCTAATTTTTTGTCTCTGACCATTTTCCTTTTTAGAGGAGCTACATTATCTAAAGTATGGCGGAATGTTGACTCTAAGCATTCAGTTGCCTGATCGAGTTCTGCAGGGGCTGACAGTGACCCAATCAAAGTTGACAGCTCTGGGAGATCATTTATAAAGCTCTGTGCAGTAGTTGACGTGAAAGTACGTTTAATACAGTAGCGTGGTGAGGTGCATATATTATTACTCAGACATATTTTGAATGAGATGAGACAATGATCTGAGATAACTTCAGACTGTGGAAGTATGACTATATTGTCTACGTTTAATCTGAATGTTAGTATTAGATCAAGGGTGTGACCACCATTATGGGTCGGTCCTATGACATTCTGCTTAATCCCGACTGAATCTAAGATGGACACAAACGCTGTTTTTAAAGGGTCTTCTGGGTTATCAAAGTGAATATTAAAATCTCCGACAACTAAAGCTTTGTCTAAGGAAATAACCAAATCTGAGATAAAATCTGCAAATTCAGAAAGAAACTCAGAATATGGCCCCGGGGGCCTGTAAATAATAAGCAATGGAATTAACTGGGTAGACTTATTTTTCGAGGCTACATACATTATATGAGTATGAAGAACTTCAAATGTATTAAATTTATAACCAGGTTTGTGTGTTACACCTAGATAATCGTTATAAATAACCGCGACGCTGTTAGGGTTTTGCTGGGATTCGAACCTGGTTCGTTGGTGTGATGATCCAGCAAACCCCCACTAGGCCACCAGGGGGATGACTCAAATGCAGAGGCGTGAGGCGGAAGTAGGAAAAGAATCAAAAGGTTTATTTATACTATATACACTATATACAGGGCAAAACAAAAAACAACAAAGAGTATAATCTAACACTGGGAAGACAAAGGGAAAAATAAAATATCAAAAGTTTAAGGTCCAAAAAGGAAAAGGCAAAAATGCAAAAGCTCAGAAGATCCAAAAACAGTCACTACTAAATCCAAAAGAAAGGAAAGTGCAAAACCAAGAACACAGTACAAAGGAAACTGGAGATAAACATAACAGCACAAAGACTCCGTGACAAGAGGACTGAACTCAGGGGTATAAATACACAAACTAATTAAGGACACAGGTGAAGATAATTAGGACTAACAGGCAATTAACAAAAAAAAAACACAAAACACAGGAACAGTGGCGGCCTCTAGAGGCCAAAATAAATATGACACGAAAAGGAAATAACAGCGGCCTCTAGAGGCCAAAACAGTCCAAGTCCTAACAGGACCCCCCCCTCTAGGAGCGTCTCCTGACGTTCCCAGGGCGATCCGGATGGGCCGAATGGAAGTCCCGACACAGTTCTTTATCCAGGACATCCCGAGCAGGAACCCAGCAGCGCTCCTCAGGACCATAGCCCTCCCAGTCCACCAGATATTGCAACCCGCCGCGGACCCGGCGGGAGTCAAGCAGGCGATGCACAGTGAACACAGTCTGCCCCTGGAAGATGCGGGGGGGTGGGGGGTTCCTAGGGGCAGGGGCATACGTAGACGTCAGTACAGGCCGCAACAGGGAAACATGGAAAGTGGGGTTGATCCTCAGAGTCCAGGGCAACTGGAGCCGGTAGGAGACAGGGTTCACCCTGCGCACCACCTTGAAGGGGCCAATGTAGCGAGGAGCAAGCTTGCGGTTCTCCACCTGCAGCGGAAGGTCCTTAGTGGACAGCCAAACCCGCTGCCCAGGGTGGAAAGTGTGTGCAGGTCTTCTGTGGCGGTTGGCCTGAGTCTGGTTGGTTCTGGAGGTCTGTATGAGGGTCTTCCTGACCTTGCTCCAGGTCTTGCGACACCGTCTCACATATTGGTTGACCGAGGGCACCCCCGCGTCCTCCTCCTGGTCCGGGAACAGAGGTGGCTGGAACCCGAATTGGCACTGGAATGGCGACAGCTTGGTGGCCGATGACTGCAGGGTGTTGTGGGCGTACTCTGCCCATGGCAGCCAGGTGCTCCATGATGTCGGGTTATCCATAGCCAGGCCTCGCAGGGTGGTTTCCAGGTCCTGGTTGAGCCTCTCCGTCTGACCATTGGACTGTGGGTGAAACCCAGAGGAGAGGCTGGCAGTGGCTCCGATGACCTTGCAGAACCCGTGCCACACTCGGGAGGAGAACTGGGGCCCTCGGTCTGAGACGATGTCCTGTGGAAGACCAAAGACTCGGAAGACATGATTAAATATAAGTTTCGCTGTTTCAAGAGCAGAGGGGAGTTTGCACAGAGGTATGAAGCGGCAGGCCTTGGAGAATCTGTCAACAATGACCAAAATGACCATGTTACCTTGTGACTCAGGGAGACCCGTGATGAAGTCGACTGCCACGTGGGACCAGGGATGCCGGGGAATGGTCAGAGGATGCAGGAGACCCTGGGGACGCTGTCGTGGGTTCTTGGTTCTGGTGCAAACCTCACAGGACAGGACAAATGACCTTACTTCCTGCTCCATGTTAGGCCACCAGAAGCGTCTTTTCAGGAAGTCCAGGGTCCTCCGAGCTCCCGGGTGGGCGGTGAGAGGGGAAGAGTGACCCCACTGGAGAACCTTGGCCCGGGCTTGATGTGGGACGTACAAGAGGCCCGGTGGCCCCGTCCCAGGACCGGGGTCCTGGCGTTGGGCTCGTCGAACAGCCTCCTCAATACCCCAGCGGACAGGGGCCACAATCCGGGACACCGGGATAATAGGCCCGACTTCATTCTCCCTGTTAGTGGCAGAGAACAGCCTGGACAGTGCGTCAGGTTTGGTGTTCTTGGAGCCGGGACGGTACGAGAGGGTGAAGTCAAACCGACTGAAAAACAAGGCCCACCTAGCCTGTCGAGGGTTCAGTCTCTTGGCTTGCTGGAGGTACTCCAGGTTCTTGTGGTCAGTCCAAACCAGGAATGGATGTTGCGCTCCCTCCAGCCAGTGCCTCCACTCCTCAAGGGCCAGTTTGACCGCTAACAGTTCTCGATCCCCCACATCGTACCGGGACTCCGCAGGACTCAGGCGGTGGGAGAAGTAAGCGCAGGGGTGCAGCTTTCCTTCCGAACGTTGAGAGAGTACCGCGCCGACACCACTGTCCGAGGCGTCCACCTCCACGATGAATGGTTGGGAGGTGTCCGGGAGGACCAGAATGGGTGCCGTGCAGAAGCGGGCCTTGAGGTCTTTGAACGCCTTTTCTGCCTGAGGAGACCAGCCATAAGATCCACCTGTCCCTTTGGTGAGGTCTGACATGGGTGCTGCCACAGAACTGAAGTTCCTGATGAACTTGCGGTAGAAGTTAGCGAATCCTAAGAACCGCTGAACCTCCTTAACGGACTTGGGAGTAGGCCAGTCCCGGACGGCCAGGGTCTTGGCAGGGTCCATTTGGAGTTGGCCTGTCCGTACAATAAATCCCAGAAAGGAGACCTCGGGAACATGAAATTCGCATTTCTGGGCCTTGGCGAACAGATTGTTCTGTAGCAGCCTCTGGAGAACCTGGCGGACATGGTGGCGGTGCTCCTGCATGGTCTTGGAAAAGATAAGGATGTCATCGAGGTAGACAAAGACGTACAGGTTAATCATGTCCCTTAAGACGTCGTTGATTAGGGCCTGAAAAACAGCTGGTGCGTTGGTGAGTCCGAAGGGCATCACCTGGTATTCGTAGTGCCCAGACGGGGTGTTAAAGGCAGTCTTCCACTCGTCTCCCTGTCGGATACGGATGAGGTGGTATGCGTTCCGTAGGTCCAACTTGGTGAAGACGGTGGCGCCTTGGAGCAGGTCGAAAGCAGTGGACATCAGCGGAAGGGGATATTGGTTGCGCACAGTGATCTTGTTCAGGCCCCTGTAGTCAATACATGGTCGAAGCCCCCCATCCTTCTTGCCGACAAAGAAGAAGCCGGCACCAGCAGGTGAGGTGGAGGGTCGAATGAACCCAGAGACCAGGGCGTCTTTGAGGTATTCCTCCATAGCCTTGCGTTCTGGCTGAGAGAGGGAAAACAGTCTGCCACGAGGAGGGGTAGTCCCAGGGAGCAAGTCGATGGCACAGTCGTAGGCCCGGTGCGGAGGAAGAACGGCGGCCCTGCTCTTGCTGAATACTTCCTTGAGATCCCAGTACTCTGTGGGAACTTGAGATAACTCGGTGAGATCAGGGGGCTCGGCAGGAGACACAGGAGAGCTAGAGAGCAGACAAGAGGCATGGCATGCAGGGCCCCATTCCACAACCTGGCTTGTTACCCAGTCTATGTGAGGGTTGTGGCGAATAAGCCAAGGAAGGCCTAGAATAACTGGGAACTCAGGTGAAGGAATCAGGTGCAGGGATATTTCTTCCTTGTGACCTTGAGACTGGAGGAAGACTGGAGAAGTAACTTGGGTGACTCTTCCATCACCTAACGCTTGGCCATCGAGGGCAGACACAGACAGAGGGACTTCAAGAGGTGCAGTAGGTATATTGATGCTTTGGGCGAAGTGAATATCCATAAAGTTCCCAGCCGCCCCTGAGTCTATCAAAGCTTGACAAGAGTGGACAGACTCACCCCAGGAGATGGAGACCGGGATGTAGATTCCTTGACCAGGGAGTCCGGGAGAGAGGGTAGGCCCCGTCACAACCCTCCCTCGGCTGGACGGGGCGGTCCTTTTCCCAAGAGTTCGGGACATGATGCTCGGAAGTGACCAGGCTTGCCACAGTAGATGCAGCACTTGTCCCTCCTTCTGCGCTCCCTCTCAGATGCGGAGAGGCGAGTACGACCCACTTGCATGGGTTCTGGACAGTCACTGAAGGAGGTAGATGGTCTCCAGGTAGAGGTAGGGAGGCTGGGGGGGCTCAAGGCTTGGTGGCGTTCTCTCATCCTGTTGTCCAGACGAATAGCATGTGAGATGAGGGTTTCGAGGTCACTTGGGCATCCAATAGAGGCCAGACCGTCCTTGATGGGGTCAGACAGACCATGGTGGAAGGCTGACACCAGGGCAGTCTCGTTCCATCCACTTACTGCTGCGAGTGTTCGGAACGAGATGGTGTAATCTGCGACGCTTCCTCCTTGCCGGATGGACATGAGCTTTCGGGCTGCGTCGGTACTGATGTCTGCCTGATCGAAGACCCGAAGCATCTCTTCAGAAAACAGCTGGAAATCAAAGCACTCAGGTCCCTGTCTTTGCCAGATAGCAGTAGCCCAGGCTCGCGCCTTACCAGCTAATAGGGTGATCACAAAGGCAATCTTGCGGCGATCCGTAGTGTAGGTGGTAGGCTGAAGCTCAAAGGTGAGTTGACACTGGGTAAGGAACTCTCGGCACTCACTGTGCTTGCCGTCATACCTCTGTGGTGCAGGAAGGCTGGGTTCGCGAGGTGAAGAAGGCAGCATGGCAGGAGGCACTGGAGCAGGAGTGGGAGCTGGATCAGGAGCAGGAACTGGATCAGGAGCAGGAGATGCAGGCAGAGATGTCAGCTGTGCCAGGGTTTTCCCAATTTGCTGAAGCAGTTCCTCGTGGCGAGCAAGGGCCTCACGTTGGCTGGTGAGCGTACGTCCATGAGCGTCCATGGTCGCGCCGAAGCGTGTCAAAGCTGCCATAATTCCCTGAAGGTTGGCCGGGTAGACAGTTGAAGCAGCCTCTGCTGAGTCGGTCATGACGGAGTCTTTCTGTTAGGGTTTTGCTGGGATTCGAACCTGGTTCGTTGGTGTGATGATCCAGCAAACCCCCACTAGGCCACCAGGGGGATGACTCAAATGCAGAGGCGTGAGGCGGAAGTAGAAAAAGAATCAAAAGGTTTATTTATACTATATACACTATATACAGGGCAAAACAAAAAACAACAAAGAGTATAATCTAACACTGGGAAGACAAAGGGAAAAATAAAATATCAAAAGTTTAAGGTCCAAAAAGGAAAAGGCAAAAATGCAAAAGCTCAGAAGATCCAAAAACAGTCACTACTAAATCCAAAAGAAAGCAAAGTGCAAAACCAAGAACACAGTACAAAGGAAACTGGAGATAAACATAACAGCACAAAGACTCCGTGACAAGAGGACTGAACTCAGGGGTATAAATACACAAACTAATTAAGGACACAGGTGAAGATAATTAGGACTAACAGGCAATTAACAAAAAAAAAACACAAAACACAGGAACAGTGGCGGCCTCTAGAGGCCAAAATAAATATGACACGAAAAGGAAATAACAGCGGCCTCTAGAGGCCAAAACAGTCCAAGTCCTAACAGACGCCTCCTCCTCTGCCAGTTAGACGAGGCTGGTGTATATAACTGTATCCAGGAGGACTCGCTTCATTTAATGCTATATATTCATTTGGCTTAATCCATGTTTCTGTTAAACACAGTACATTAAACTCCTGATCAGTAATGAGTTCATTAACCATTAGCGCTTTAGATGTAAGAGATCTAATATTTAATAGCCCCACCTTTAGATCAAAGGTGCTGGCAGCAGCTGTACAGTCAGTCTGATCTAATTTTATATTGATTAGGTTACTGGAACAAACTCTCTGAAAATTTCTACCTTTTTGTTGAGCTCGGGGAACAGACACAGTCTCGATGTAGTGGGCCCTGAGTGACGACTCTGTGCAGCTAGCAGACAGTCGGTTTAGCCTGTTCGTCTGCTCCCTGGCCTTGGCTCTGGATTGTCAGAAATTAACTAGGCCTGTTCTGAGACTATGACCTATGCTGCAGGAAATGAGAGCAGCACCTTCCCGAGTGGGATGGATACCGTCCCGCCCTAACAGGCCAGCAGTGCCCTCAAAATTAGCCCAATTATCTATAAAGCCCACACTGTTTTCAGAGCACCACCTGGACAGCCAGCAGTTCAGCGACCATAACCTGCTGTAAGCTACATCGCCACGCCGCATTGGGATGGGGCCAGAGCATACTACAGCATCGGACATCGCCTTCGCTAATTTAAACACCTCTACAAAGTTACTCTTAGTAACCTCAGACTGACGAAGGCGTATATCATTAGCTCCTGCATGGATAACTATTTTTGAGAACCTGTGCTTGCCTAGGACCCTAAGATTACCTGCTATGTCCTTCCCCGCACACAAATAACACGCTACGGTAAAAAAAAAATAGACCACAACTCATTTTATAGTTCAGAAATTCATACAGGACCAGCTACCATTGTAACATATTCTGTAAGAAACATATTCTAGACCGAACTTTCAGCTTTTGTTTTAAAAAACAAAATCACAGATTTATAACTAAATTTTTATATGGCGTAGTGATTTTAAGTTACTACTTTTGGTGAGGTAGTGACCTTGACCCTGATGCTTTCCGTTTAGATCAAAACAGGATTGGTTTTGGGTATGCGGAAAATGAAGTTACAACGGTGATCAGATATTTTGCATGATGTTTTATTATGCTTATGATTATTCTGTGAGCGCACTAATCCTTAGGTGTATAAAGTTACAACTCAAAATACAATCAGTGATAATTGTAGACTTTTCAGTGGACTACAACCTTTTTAAGGGAATGCGATGTAGGTCATGTCCTAGATCAAGCTGCAATTTTTCCACAAATTTGCAGAATTTTTGCCAAATTTTGAAGCGTATTCACATCAAAGATTGTTTTATCTGTATTTCTTTCATTTTATTTCAAATTAAAACCAACATCACCATTCAAAACCGTATAGTTTATTGACAGAGTATATTTAGTGGGGTACCCCCACAGTACCCAGTTTCTGAGACAGACCCATACACACACACACACACACACACACACACACACACACACACACATACACACACATATATATATATATATATATATATATATATATATATATATATATATATATATAGACATATATATATATATATATATATATATATATATATAGACATATACACATACACACACACACACACACACACACATATACACACACACACACAACCCCGATTCCAAAAAAGTTGGGACAAAGTACAAATTGTAAATAAAAATGGAATGCAATAATGTGGAAGTTTCAAAATTCCATATTTTATTCAGAATAGAACATAGATGACCTCAAATGTTTAAACTAAGAAAATGTATCATTTAAAGAGAAAGATGAGGTGATTTTAAATTTCATGACAACAACACATCTCAAAGTTGGGACAAGGCCATGTTTACCACTGTGAGACATCCCCTTTTCTCTTTACAACAGTCTGTAAACGTTGGGGAATGAGGAGACAAGTTGCTCAAGTTTAGGGCTAGGAATGCTAACCCATTCTTGACTAATGTAGGATTCTAGTTGCTCAACTGTCTTAGGTCTTTTTTGTCGTATCTTCCATTTTATGATGCGCCAAATGTTTTCTATGGGCGAAAGATCTGGACTGCAGGCTGGCCAGTTCAGTACCCGGACCCTTCTTCTACGCAGCCATGATGCTGTAATTGATGCAGTACGGTATGTGGTTCGGCATTGTCATGTTGGAAAATGCAAGGTCTTCCCTGAAAGAGACGTCGTCTGGATGGGAGCATATGTTGCTCTAGAACCTGGATATACCTTTCAGCATTGATGGTGTCTTTCCAGATGTGTAAGCTGCCCATGCCACACACACTAATGCAACCCCATACCATCAGAGATGCAGGCTTCTGAACTGAGCGCTGATGACAACTTGGGTCATCCTTCTCTTCTTTAGTCCGAATGACACGGCGTCCCTGATTTCCATAAAGAACTTCAAATTTTGATTCGTCTGACCACAGAACAGTTTTCCACTTTGCCACAGTCCATTTTAAATGAGCCTTGGCCCAGAGAAGACGTCTGCGCTTCTGGATCATGTTTAGATACGGCTTCTTCTTTGAACTATAGAGTTTTAGCTGGCAACGGCAGATGGCACGGTGAATTGTGTTCACAGATAATGTTCTCTGGAAATATTCCTGAGCCCATTTTGTGATTCCCAATACAGAAACATGCCTGTATGTGATGCAGTGCCGTCTAAGGGCCCGAAGATCATGGGCACCCAGTATGGTTTTCCGGCCTTGACCCTTACGCACAGAGATTCTTCCAGATTCTGTGAATCTTTTGATGATATTATGCACTGTAGATGATATGTTCAAACTCTTTCCAATTTTACACTGTTGCTCCACTATTTGTCGGCGCAGAATTAGGGGGATTGGTGATCCTCTTCCCATCTTTACTTCTGAGAGCCGCTGCTACTCCAAGATGCTCTTTATATACCCAGTCATGTAAATGACCTATTGCCAATTGACCTAATGAGTTGCAATTTGGTCCTCCTGCTGTTCCTTTTTTGTACCTTTAACTTTTCCAGCTTCTTATTGCCCCTGTCCCAACTTTTTTGAGATGTGTTGCTGTCATGAAATTTCTCATCTCATCTCATCTCATTATCTCTAGCCGCTTTATCCTTCTACAGGGTCGCAGGCAAGCTGGAGCCTATCCCAGCTGACTATGGGCGAAAGGCGGGGTACACCCTGGACAAGTCGCCAGGTCATCACAGGGCTGACACATAGACACAGACAACCATTCACATTCACACCTACGGTCAATTTAGAGTCAAGTCAAGTTTATTTGTATTGCGCTTTTAACAATAAACACTGTCGCAAAGCAGCTTTACAGAATTTGAATGACTTTAAACATGAGCTAATTTATCCCTAATCTATCCCCAATGAGCAAGCCTGTGGCGACAGTGGCAAGGAAAAACTCCCTCAGATGACATGAGGAAGAAACCTCGAGAGGAACAGGACTCAAAAGGGAACCCATCCTCATTTGGGCAACAACAGACAGCCTGACTATAATATTAACAGTTTTAACATGAGGACAGTTTGGTTGATGTTATAACTCTTCACTGATGAAAACTTGAGTGCAAAACTGTTCATGATAACTGCAGTCCTAAAGTTAGCAAGACAACTGTAGTCCTCAGCCAAAAAAGCATTAGTGTAAGAGTCCAGAGCATCCTCCAGGTATAACCCTCAACTGTTCTCATGGGGCCGTCCTTCACAGGAGCGGTGCGATAAAACTCCGACCAGACACAGGGCACCAGGATGGATCAAGCAGGTCCGAGGGGCAGAAGAGGCCAGCATCTCAATCCCAGGACCAACATGTAACTCAGAGGGACAGATTGGGGGGGGGGGGGGAGAGAGAGAAAGAAACACATGTTGTTAGGTATGCCCTAAGAATGACAAGTATTAAATCTGTGTGGTAGGCTCGCAGAGACGAGTGTCTTTACATCAGGCATAGCACACAACAATGGCATGTTAATTATGGTAAAAAATATATCATGACCTGCTCTGGCTGGATGCTTGATTGGGTGATGGGAGCACACTCCTCAGCAATGATGAGATGCAGATGGGACCCTTAGGGCTAGCCAAGACAATTCAGTGACATTTCACCGGGTCTAGGACATGCGACAGAAAGTCTGACGGCCGATTCCCTGCAGGCTACGATAGCCAGTCGAGGTCTCCACCCTCTCCACAAAAGATTTCCTGTTGACTCCATGTAACTCAGAGGGACAGATTTGGGGTGGGGGAGGGAAAGAAAACACAGGTTGTTAGGTATGCCCAATGTCACCTGAATAAGTAGGAGCAGTATACATATTGCACCGAGTACAAGCAGGGACTCCGGCAACTAACTATGACAGCATAACTAAAAGGAGAGAGCCAGAAGGTAACACAGGCATGAGGGAGCCCCGGGACATAAAGCAGCCAGCCACTACACCGTCAACAAACTCGAGTGAGCAAGCGAGTGGGGACTGACAGCATCCATACATCCCAGTTTACCAAAACACTCTATGTCTGAGGACCCTCCAGATCTACACCTTTACCTCATAAACACCATTAACAAAAGGCTTGACTAAACAGATATGTTTTCAGCCTAGACTTAAATGTTGAGACTGTGTCTGATTCCCGAACATTACTTGGAAGGCTGTTCCATAACTGTGGGGCTTTGTAAGAAAAGGCTCTGCCCCCTGATGTAGCTTTCACTGTACGAGGTACCAGCAGATAGCCTGCACCTTTTGATCTAAGTAGGTGTGGCGGGTCATAGAGGAGCAGAAGTTCACTCAGGTACTGTGGTGCGAGACCATTTAGTGCTTTAAAGGTCAATAGTAGTATTTTATAATCAATACGAAATTTGATTGGGAGCCAATGCAGAAAGCTACATAAGACAGGCGTGATGTGGTCATATTTTCTAGTTCTAGTAAGGACTCTTGCTGCTGCATTTTGAACTAACTGGAGCTTATTTATGCACTTATTGGAACATCCAGACAGTAAGGCATTACAGTAATCCAACCTGGAGGACTAGTTTTTCTGCGTCACGCAATGACTTTAAATTTCTTATCTTTGCAATATTTCTGAGATGAAAGAAAGCTATCCGGGTGATGTTATCAATGTGAGTTTCGAATGAAAGACTGCGGTCAATAATCACTCCGAGGTCTTTTACTGCTGCACGTGAAGAAACAGAAAGGCCATCCAGAGTCACTGTGTAATCAGAAAACTTACTTCTAGCTGTATGTGGTCCTAGTACAAGTACTTCAGTCTTGTCAGAGTTAAGCAGAAGGAAATTAATAAGCATCCAGTGTCTAATGTCCTTAACACATTCCTCAATTCTATTAAGCTGGTGTCTCTCATCAGGTTTTGCAGAGAC